>NW_010157676.1:10054-20417 GCF_000695765.1 Mesitornis unicolor
TTTTGGTTGGGTTTTTTTTTTCTTTATGCACTTCAAACCAGTCCCTCCCCCCCCGAGCCCTTTTCCCAAGAGGCACCCGCGCGTGTAAAGCAGAGCCCGGGCACCCTGCACGCAGCTGTTAAAGCAAATCATGCCTCAAATGCCAGCGAGCCGAGCCTTGTCACCTGTCACCGCGCTGTCCCCATCACTGCTAACCCCGGTGTCCCCGCGGCTTTGCATCCTGGACCGGCTCTGATGGCCGCAGTCCTGTGACAAGGGCTTGTCCCCTCATCCCCCAGCTCCTTTTTGCTGCTTTCTCACCCTTGGCTTTGCTTCCCCACCACCGTTGTCCCTGAAGGATGCAGTAATTTGCTTATTTTTGGAAGATGCTGTCACACAAGGCAGCGGCGCCAGAGCAGGGGCTGAACGTGGCCACAGTGAGGATGGGGACGGCTTGGGGGGGCGTCCACAGAGGTAGAGGTAGTGGGGGCAAGGGCATCCCAAAAAGCATCTCCTGCCACGTACCCCTCCATAATCCATCCCCTGGGACCACCTCGGAGGGGGTGCTGGATCGGCCTATTTCTGATCCCCCCTTGCCCATTTGTGGGGGTCTCAGGGCAGGGATACTCCCCCTCCATGGATCTCAGGTTGAGGAAAACAACTCTGGGAACAAACCCACCTTTGCTGGGGATCAGTGTTTGCCCTCCCTGAGGTTACACCCAGTGCTGGGAGATGGAGATGAGCAGGCACAAGGTCTCCCCTCACCAGGGCTGGTCCCAGCTCCAGCCCTGCCCTGGACACCAGGACCTTCTGCTGCCATGAAACTGCTCCACTGCAGTGATTTCGGGAAGAGAACGAGTGTTTTTGGGGCTGAACACTGATGACAGAGCTGCCTTCCCATGCAGGCATCCTGCTCCCCTTCGCTGCACTGATCCCTAGCCTGTGAGGGATGGAGAGGGACCACCACCACCACCACCACCACAGCGGGCAGCCAGCAGCCCTCAATATTCATGAGGCTGCAGAGGATCCAGGCTTTTAAATATTCATCAGGCAGGCGAAGGCAGGAGGCTCTTGGTGCCAGCAGGAAGGGGAAAAACACAAGAGAGGGGGCAAGCGGCCACCTATGTCACCCATGGAGCCAAATGGGCCATGTCCGAGGGCCAAAAAGGGTGTTTTAAGCTCAAAAACATGACATCCCATGTCAGGCTCCTGCTCATTGCCTTCAGAGCACTGGGCAGCTCCTGTGTGTTGCAGGGCAGGTGTGATGGATGCTGGTGTCAGGGGGATGCTGGTGTCAAGGAGATGCTCATGTCACGGAGATGCTCATGTCAGGATACTCCATTTCAGCCTTGCGTGGAGTAGCGAGCTCCTGCCCAGCTCTCGCTCACATCTGGCTGCCGTAGCAGGCTGAGCACATCTGGAGAGGAAGGCCCCTTTCTTTAGGCAAGGGGTCCAGTTTTTTTTAAAAAAAAAACCACAAACCTAATCCGATTTTAACGGTAATCCTGTTAACATTGAGATCAGGATTAATTCTGGGTTAATCGGGATAATCCTGACAAAATGTTGAGCATTAGACGCTGGATGAATTATTGCTGCCGTGAGCGGTACGCTTTTAATTTGGTGGTGAGACCCAGGCAGAGTGAGAGGGGTGGGGGCCGCTGGAGGGGGACAGAGGGGCCACAACCCCCTTGGATGGGGGAGACCCATAGTGTATCCCTTTGTACAATGGTCAGACCACCCCAGGCCTCTTATTTCTTCCACCTTTGCTGCTGCAGCCCCAGTTACCCCCACTTTTGGCTCCTTTTCTTCCCAGCTGGGCACCTCTCGGCTGTTCCATAGCAGGAGACAGGGCCTGGGCTGCAGTGGGTCTCTCCCTGCACTCCAGCTTTGCTGTAGCTCAGTACTCCAGGTTGATGGATCTGAGATCAAGCGCTTCAGCTGGGATGTGCAGGAGGAGGGAGGCACCACAGCCCTGTTTAAAAGTGGTTTGAAACTTGAGAGGGGGTACCCAGGCTGGGGGAGCCAGCAAAGTGATGCTCAGGTGCTGGGGATGCTGCATCCTGGTTGGGGATGCTGTTTTGGTTGAGGATGCTGTGTTTTGCTCAGGGATGCTCCATTCTAGCCAGGGATGCTGTGTTTTGGTCAGGGGTGCTGCAACACAACCAGGGATGCTCCATCCAGGCCAGGGATGCTCCCCAGGAGGGATTTGCAGCCAGACTGGTGGTGAGGAGGTGTCTGCTGGGGCAGTGTCCCCTTACCTGGGCCCTGCTCCTCTTACAAAGCAGCTGCCAGCTCTTCACTGGGAGCATCAATAATTAAGGGTGAGTGGAGTTCGTTACCAATGAATGAATGAATGAATGGATGGATGGATGGAGTGGTTTGGGATGCGCTGGCATCGGTTTGTTTGCAAAGGGGTCAGAGCTGCTTTGGGTGGTGACTGGGCTCCTGATGGTGTGAACTGGCCGTACTGGGGAGTCTCAAAGGGGTGGTCCAGCCACCAAATGGAGTTCGATTTTGTGAGGCCAAAGAGGTGGCTGAAATCCCTGCTGTTGATGTGATGGGGTCAAGCAGAGAAATTTGGGGGGAACATTGCACTATCTGGGCATCCCTCCCTCTCCAGCCTCTGTTTATTTACCACCTCTCAGAGCTGCTTCGAAAAAAATAAGTTTCAAATTCCAATTAAAATTTTCCTTGGAAATGTTGACAGCAGCAGGGCGGCGGGAGGGACAGATGTTGTTTTTCTCCCAGCTTTGCTAACAGCTTTATTCGCTGCTGACCCTCGCCAGCAGCGCAGAGACGAGTGGCCGAGGCTTGGGCCCCCCTTCCTTGCATATCCTGGAGGTCCCGGCAGTGATGGTGTCCAGCAGTGATGGGGTCCCAGCCCCCTTTGGTGCCTGCGGTGTGGTGTCACCGTCCCCATGCTGCCAGGAGGGATGGTCCACTCCAGTGAGCCTAAGTTTGGGAATTCAGTGTGGGAGGCCTTGAGGGGGTGTGCACAACAGCAAGGGTAGGGATGCAGGTACTGGCTGAGAGAAATAGGTATTTTTATTATTTTTTGTATAGAAATTTTTCTTATTATTTTTATATATAAGGAGACAGACAGTGATGGAGAGCAAGGGTTTGAGAAGTATCAGGCGGGAGCCCCATGTGAGGGGTCCTGGGACCCTCTTCCATGGCTTTTCCCAACACCGGCTCCAAGAGATGCTGTGCCATGGGATGGCACAGAAATGTGCAGTGGCTCATGCTGGTTCCACAGCGTGGGCCCAGGGTGGCTCCCAGCACAGCTCAGCAATGCCGAAATCTCCTTCCCCGCTCCCAGCATCGCAGACGGTGGCCACTGGGATCTCCTCATCTTTCTCCCAGGGACTGAGACCCAGTGCCCATCCCGAAGCTCAGCACACCACCAGATGGGACCTGGAGTCAGACGCCGGATTAAACATTGAGAGGGGGATTAGGAGGGATTAATCCAGATCAGTGTCCAACCAGGGGCTGGAGCCGGGGCTTTATGTACTCGGTAAATAACCTCTTGCATCGCTTTGCCCAGGGCTGGGCTCACCAGCTCTGTGCCAGCTGTTTCCCAAGCTGGCTGGGGTGGATTTTAGGGAGTCCTTGCCTTGATCCCCATCACGGGGAGGAGATGCAAACAGTCGGGAGCCAGGACCTTTGTTGGTCTCTGGCCGCCTGTGCGAGGGCAATGCCTGGCCGTGCTCCAGCGCTTGGCCCCTGTGCATGGGCTGGGATGGAGCATGAGCTGGGGGGGTCCGGGGCCCCCAGCCCCATGGCTCCTGTCTGGCACAGCCCTGGCTGCTTCACCTGGTGATGGCGGGGACGTGGGGAGAGGCTGAGCAAGGGCTCATTAACACAGCGAGGGCTTCTCCATCCCGGCTGCAGGTGCAGGTCTGTACCAGTTCTTGTGGGCTGTGTCCTGGTGGTCGTGGGTAGATTTCTGGGGGGAGAGGCTGGGTTTCGGCCAGGATGGGCTGCAGAGATGCTGGATGCTTGGGCGAGGAGCTGGGTGCCCTGGGCATGGCTCAGGGGAGTGCTCAGGGATCCCCTTCTTGCTGCCCCGTCTCCTAATTGCAATTAATATTCTTACCATGCTGTGCACTGGGGTGTGATGGAGGGGTATGGAAAAGGGAAGGGAGGGATGGGGACAAGAAGGAGGGAGCAGGGAGACGGAGGAGAGCAGCATCCTTATCTCCCCAGGCAGATAAAATGAAGCTGCTTCTGCGCTGACAGTACAGGAGTTGTTGGGAGTTTTAGGAGCTGAAAGAATCGCTTAATTGTGTCCTTTTTTTAGCTCTGGGGAGATAAAAGGCAAAAGCCCCCAAGTCTCCCCCTGTTCCTGTCCCACCTCTTTTATATTGGGCTCCCAGGGAGGGACTGGGGGTGCTCCTGTCCCTGCCAGCCTGGGGGGGAGGCCCTGCTGCCCTTCCCAGGGGGTGTCTCGGAGGAGCCAGCTGCTTTGTGAGTGGGGTTTCACTGGGGGAACCCCCAAAACAACCCCTGTGGTGCCCTCCCAGGGTTGAAAGGCTTTGCTGATGCTTCTGCGCCAGCTCTGTTTCCACTGCTCCAGCACACAGGAGGCTCCAGGGGGCTTCAAACCCCTCCTGAGGGACTTCAAACCCCTCCTGGGGGGCTTCAAACACCTCCTGAGGGGCTTCAAACCAACCCCAGGGGCTTCAAACCACCCCCAGGGACTTCAAACTGCCCTGCAGCCTTGGGCAGCTTTTGTTTGCTTTTTTGGGCAGCTGCACTTCCTGGCCTTCCCGTCCTGCTCTGCCCATGAAGCCGCTGCTTCCCACGCTCCTGGCGGCGGGGGCTGAGCCAGCGCTGCCCCAGTGCCTCCCAGTACCTCCCAGTACCGCTGCGGTGGCAGACACCTGTCATGAAATGGGTCATTTCCCAGCGTGGCATCACTGCGGCGCAGGGACAGCAAGCAGGAGGGCTGTGTGTCCCCAACCTCCAGCTCCTCGCTGTCACCACAGGTGGGGTTTGGGTGCCACAGGGAAAGATCTTTTGGGGGCCACCGGGCTCTTCTGATGCTTTTTGGGGGTCTTGGTCTTCTGACCATTTTGTGGGGGTCTGCGCTGGGACAAAACTACCCCTGGGGAGGGCATAACTGAGAAGCAGGGGGTGCCATTTCCCCTGTGACAGCAGGGGACACCCGTCCTGTGGGTATAGGCACTCGTACAGACTGGTTCAGGCACTGCTCATCCCACTGTGGCACCCAGTAAGGCAGGATTGGGTTCCCTCAAAGTATCTCAGTGGTGTGAGGATCCGGGCACCCATTTCAGATATTTTTTAATTTATTTTTTATGTATTATCTCAGAGCAGAAGTCGTTAGTGAGGCAGAGCAATAAAAAACAATTCCCTCTGAGTTGGCTCATTAACGGAGGCCAAGGACGGAGCAGCCGCTGTGCTCCCCCCTTGCTGGCAAAGCCAGGGGGAACATGGGCATGGCAGAGACCCCTCATGGCCCTTGGACCCCTCTTTACCCTGCAGGGTCCATCTTTCCCAGCTGGGTGGAGGTAGGTGGGGGTCCTGTGCCCATCCCTGGGCACGTAGCACTGAGCATCAGGACAGAACTGGCCCTTCTGGGCTAAAAATCCATTCATTTCCATCTTGCCCTTTTTTACCTCTTTTTTTTTGACTCATTTGCCTTAATTAGTCCCATTAGGTGAGCTTAATTACCTGAGGTCAGGTGCAACCCCAAGGTGGGTGCGCTGAGGTGTTGTGCTATAGAGGCTGTAAGGACCGTGGTGCATTGGGGTGTTGTGCTATAGGGATCACGGTGTGTTAGGTTATTGTGCTACAGGGGCTGTAGGGCCTGCAGTGTGTTGGGGTGTTGTGCTATAGGGATTATGGTGCATTGAGGTGTTGTGCTATAGGGAATGTGTGTGCTGGGGTGTTGTGCTATAGGGAACTTGGTGCATTGGGTTGTTGTGCTATAGGGACCGTGGTGTGCTGGGGTGTTGTGCTATAGGGATCATGATGTCTTAGGTTATTGTGCTACAGGGGCTGTAGGGCCTGCAGTGTGTTGGGGTGTTGTGCTATAGGGATTATGGTGCATTGAGGTGTTGTGCTATAGGGAATGTGTGTGCTGGGATGTTGTGCTATAGGGCCTACAGTGTGCTGGGGTGTTGTGCTATAGGGACCATGGTGCTTTGGGGTGTTGTGCTATAGGGACTGTGGTGTGCTGGGGTGTTGTGCTATAGGGATCACGGTGTGTTAGGTTATTGTGCTACAGGGGCTGTAGGACCTACAGTGTGTTGGGGTGTTGTGCTGTAGGGATTATGGTGCATTGGGGTATTGTGCTATAGGGACCATGGTGCGTTGGGGTATTGTGCTATAGGGACCATGGTGCGTTGGGGTGTTGTGCTATAGGGGTAGGGTCCGTGCTGCATTGGGATGATGCGTTGGGCTGTTGTGTTGGAGTGATGCGCTGAGGCACGCACACCGCGCCAGCCCTTAGCAACAAGGATGCTACATGGCAACGTGGTCCCAGCTGCCCTGTGGTGCCGCGGGGAGGGGGAGGCAGCAATTTTCCCCCTTGGCTAAATCAATTTTCTCTTATATTTATATTCTCCAGACAACGCATGTCCTGGGGTGGGGGGACCAGATTCCCCTCGAGTTTTCCCAGGGCTGTGCAAGGATGGGGAGCCCCAAAAAACAGCTTCTACAGCCCAAAAACCGGCATGCTGTGAACATGGGGGAGAGGAGATGGGGTCTTTGCATCAGCTCCTGCTCACTGCAGCTTCCTCACCTACTGCAGCTTCCTCACCCACTGCAAACCCCCCCAGGCCCCATGAATGGGGCCATTGGATGCCCTGGTCCAGGCTTGGTCCAGCCTCGCTTCGCTCTCCTGATGGAGGATTTTAAGTGTTTGCGCTGCCAGCGCGCTTTGTGCTCAAACAACAACAAAACTAAGCAGTCAATTTTCCAGCAATTAGCTACAGCGAGAACATTTCAAGTCCTAGAAAACCCCGCCCTGCAGGATTAATTAAATCCTCCAATTAATGTCTAATTTAAATGATGATGATGGCTGTTATCATTTCATATTGATTTTTTTTCTTTTTTTTTGGTCTTAAAATAGAGCCGCTGTCCCTTCCATGCTGCCTTTTCCACACCCCAGGAGCTGTTTGTTCCCTCTGTTTGATTTGCCAACGTTAAACATGTGTCTGGAAAATTGAGCCTTGTATTTCGGGGAGGGAGGGTTTTGGGCAGCGCTCGGTACCTGTGGCAATGGGTCTCGGCTGCGTGTTGGGAGACGTTTGTGCAGAAAAACCTGTGATTTTATAACTTTTATGCAGCGGATATACACTTGGCCGTGTGAAATTGGACTCCTGGCATATTAAATTTTTACTGCTATAAACCCAAAGCCATTACTTTCCCCCTGACTCCAGCAGCCATAAACCTTGCCGCTGCTTTGCTTCCAGAATAAGCCGAGCATTTATGTTTCCCGGGAGCCGGTTCATTGGCGTAATGGATGTGTAACCTCCTGTAATTGCGAAGGTTATTCCCGCGCTCGCATGCAAGCCCTGACTCCGGCACCAGTGAGCAAGAGCTGGTTTTATTTCCAGTGGGTTTTTTTGGGGGGAATGACTCAAAAATGCTAGGAATGGCACTGGGAAGTGGTGAAATCATTGGGAAGCCAGAACTGAGCATCCCTGGGTGCTCGGCCTCACCCGAGCTGCTCCATCCCAACCAGGCTTCAGAAAGTGCAGGAGCAGCTCCAGGACACGGGTGTGGGCACCCAGCATGGTTCCCCCCTCACCTCTCCCCTCTCCCCTTCCAGACCAGGAGCTCGCGGCACTCCCAGGGCACCCAGCCCGGCTTGGCCGATCAAGCTAAACTCTCCTTTGCCTCGGCCGAATCCCTGGAAACCATGTCGGAAGCGGAGCTGCCCCTGGGGTTCAACAGGATGAACCGGTTTCGGCAGAGCTTGCCCTTGTCCCGCTCCACCAGCCAGACCAAGCTGCGATCGCCAGGTACCCGCGGTGCCGGGATGGGATCCCTTTGGATTTGCCATCTCCAGGAAGATACGCAGGAAAAGCTCATTGCTCTCTGCTCCCTTTCCTTCCAGGGGTCCTTTTCCTTCAATTTGGGGATGAGACCAGGCGCGTCCACATCACCCACGAGATCAGCAGCATGGACACCCTGCACGCCCTCATCGTCCACATGTTCCCCCAGAAGCTCACCATGGGGATGCTGAAGTCTCCCAACACCGCCATCCTCATCAAGGACGAGTCGCGCAATGTCTTCTATGAGCTGGAGGATGTCCGGTGAGGATGGGGCTCAGAAATCCCCCATGGATTGAGTTTCTCTTTCTTTAGGATCATCACAAGCAAGGAAATTGGTGGGATGAAAGCAGAAGAGGGCCGTGGGTGCAGTCCTTGGATGCTCACAGCTCTGTTTCTCCTTTCAGTGACATCCAGGACAGAAGCATCATTAAAATCTACCGAAAAGAGCCGCTCTACGCATCCTTCCCGGCCTCGCACATCACCAATGGTGACCTGAGGGTAAGGGGGTTGGGGGTGTGGGTGCATCCAGTGGACTGGGACCAGTAGAGAGGGAAAATTATGGAGATGGGGACTGGTAATTGCTGGTGTTTGTGGCAGGAGGAATGGCTGCGATTCGTCTTGGCCGGTTGCAGCGTTGTTAAGTGTTACTCTAAGAGAATGGATGTTTGGAGCCTGGCAGCAGAGTAATAAACATGATAATTAGGGGATTCATCAGAATAAATCATCCCGGGAATGCAGGAGCTGCCAGCAGCCAAGGCCAGAAGATGTAGGAGTTTGGTCCTTGGGAGATGCAGCGAGGCAGGGTCCTCCCATGCAGAGCCAGGGCAGGGGGAGGCAGCCTGCAGGGACGCTGCTGACCCCCCCTGCCCGTTTCCACAGCGGGAGATGGTGTACACCTCCAGGGAGTCGTCGCCCACCCGCCGCCTCAACAACATGTCCCCGGCATCCCCCCTCACCTCCGGCTCCCCGCCGCCCGTGCTGCAGTCCTCCTCCCCGTCCCGCTCCCGCATGTCCTACAGCGGGGGTCGCCCACCCTCCTATGCTGGCAGCCCTGTCCATCACGGTGAGCGTCTCTCCACCCTCCCCCCGGCCCAGGGGGTCTCCCCCAGCCCCAGCGCCATCCTGGAGCGCCGGGACGTGAAACCAGACGAGGACCTGGCGGGGAAGAACGTGATGCTGGTGAAGAACGAGGGGCTGTACGCCGATCCTTACGGCATGGTGCACGAGGGCCGGCTCAGCATCACCTCCACACAGTCCCTGGCCGGCATGGGAGACCCTTTTGGCTACTCGGGTGGGTTGTACAAGCGAGGATCTGTACGCTCGCTCAGCACCTACTCGGCAGCCGCCCTGCAGACGGACCTGGGGGACCGCCTCTACCAAACCAATGCACCCATCTACAGCGACACGTACGGCCCCGGTCTGGGCTTCCGCATGCCCCCCTCGTCCCCGCAGAAGATGGCCGAGGGGCGGCTGGTGGACATGCAGCCAGGGCAGAGCCCGCACAGCCCCTACTCGGGCCCCCCCAGCCGTTCCTCGCCCGTCCGTCAGTCCTTCCGCAAGGACTCCTGCTCCTCCGTCTTTATGGACAGCCCCGTTAACAAACCACGCAACCCCAGCTCCTCCGGTCCTCCGGAGCTGTTTCCTGGCCCTGGTGATCGCCCCCTTTCAGGGTTCGGCTCCCCTGGACCAGCCAAGGACACGGAGACGAGGTGAGATGGGGTGCGGGAGAAACCTCCCTGTGAATAGGAGCTTTGCTGCTGGGGTGGTCATCTGTTGGTGGAGGGAGAGGTAGAGGAAGAGCAGAGGAAGGCTTTGTCCCACCAGGATGGGAAATGAGGCCCCAAATTGTGCAGGGCTGAGGGGAGCAATTGGGGGTCTTTGGAGGCAAGAACAGAGAGGGAATTCAGGGGAGGAGGGGTGTAGCAGTGCTCCCACCTCCCCAGTGTACCTCCTGGGGCCAACAGGGACCCCATGGGTGGGTGCAGATGAGGCCAGGACAAAGTTGGGGGTGTCCGTGGTGCTGGAGCCGGGTCCTCACCTGTCCCCTGTCTCTGCAGAGAGCGGATGGAGGCGATGGAGAAGCAGATCGCCAGCCTGACGGGGCTGGTGCAGAGCGCACTGCTCCGCGGCTCTGACGCTGAGACCCCCAGGTGAGGAGCAGGAGGGTCGGCATGGGACCCCTGGGGTCATCTGCGGGGAGGGGGGACTCCCTGATACAGAGACTGGGGGGTCCTGCACCCCTCCAGGTGGACACCAGTCCCCACCGTGCCCCTGCAACCCTTGAGCTGGGACAACAGAGGCGCCTGGTCCCCACTCACTCCCCTCCTCTCTTCCATTGCAGTGAGAAGACAGAAGCCACC
>NW_010157676.1:20571-32076 GCF_000695765.1 Mesitornis unicolor
GCTCCGTGGTGGCCTCCCCCAGGACCCAGCAGTGGGAGGGCGGTGGGCAGAACCCCCAAAACTGCTGGGATGAAGTGGGGAAAGGGATGCTTTTCCTGGGAAAGCAGCGGCGCAGAGCCCACAGCATCCCCCAGATTGGGGGGATAGCTTCCCTCAGCAGCCTCCCCATTGTTGTCCCCCCCCCACAGCCACCAGTCGCAGCGGCATGGGGACCCCGGTGCCTGCGCCCCCGCCGCCCTCAGCCAGCAGCACCCCAGCAGGGCAGCCCACCGCCATCACCCGCCTGCACATGCAGCTGCACCTCCACGACCTGCAGCAGAATGCCAGCGACCTCCGCAACCAGCTGCAGCAGCTCAAGAAGCTGCAGGTGGGTACTGGTGAGGGGACACCCCAATCCGGTCCAGCTCTTACTGGGGTTGCTCCAACCCCAGACCATGAAATATAACCAAAAAACCCTCTTTTTTGGTGATTTTGCATGAGGCTGGGTGTGGGAGAGTGAGGGGATCCATCCCCGTGGTGGTCCCCGTCATGGAGGGGGGTCTTGCCCAGCCTGAATCTCACCCCCCCATTCTCCTTGTCCCCACAGCTGCAGAACCAGGAGACGGTGAAGACGATGCTGCGGCGGACAGAGACAGAGATCAGCGTGCGGGTGACGGACACCGTGCGCAAGCACGAGGACCCCCTGCAGCGCCAGCGCAGTTTGGTGGAGGAGGAGCGGCTCCGCTACCTCAATGAGGAGGAGCTCATCACCCAGCAGCTCAAGTGAGCTGGGGCGGGTGGCAGGGATGGGATCCCCACCCACCCACTTCCATGGGTGCAAATCAGCACCTCTGTGCGGTACCAGGTCACATCCTTGACCACACGCATGGAGGGGGGGACCTGGAGCTCCCCAGCATCTCAAAGTGGTGCTGATCCCCCCTCATTGACACCCCTGCCCCTTCTCTGTGCTCACAGTGACCTGGAGAAGTCAGTGGAGAAGATCCAGAAGGATTTGAGCCACAACCACCGGCTCATCCCGGTGCAGGAGCTGGAGGAGAAGGCGGTGGTGCTAAAGCAGCTCGGGGAGACACTGACGGACCTCAAGGGTGAGGAGGTGGCCATAGCCGAGGCTGTGCTCCTGGTCACCCCCTGCGTCCACGTCCCCAAATCCTGGGTAGCAAAACCGCAGCTCCAGGGCAGCGTTTGGTGCCCATGGATGTGGAGGAGGCACCTTCAGGGGCTGAAATCAGTGCTTGTGGGCAGATGGAGGAGGGATGATGGGCATGGAGAACAGGATGATGGTCATGAGGAGCAGGATGATGGCTGTGGGGAGTGGCATGATGGCCATGGCGTGCAGGATGATGGCCATGGGGTGCAGGATGATGGCCATGGAGAGTGGGATGATGGCCATGGGGAGAAGTTTGATGGCCCACAGGGGTTTTGGTGGCCGTGGGGTGCCCTGGCATGGCCAGACCCTGGTGACCCTCCTTCTTCCACCCCAGCCCAGTTCCCCAGCCTGCAGAGCAAGATGCGGGTGGTGCTGCGGGTGGAGGTGGAAGCTGTCAAGTTCCTCAAGGAGGAGCCGAACCGCCTGGATGGGCTGCTCAAGCGCTGCAAGACAGTGACGGACACTCTCGCCCAGATCCGCAGGTGAGCCCCGGACCCCCACCCTGGCCCTGCAGCCCCTCCAGCGCTCTCCCTGACTGTGTCCCCCCCATAGTCACATATTCTGCCCCTTATGATGCCCTGCAAGGACACAGCTGGGCCCTTCAGTTGTCCCTGTGTTGGTGGCCTCTGTGCATTACGGATGCAAATCCCAAAAGGCGATTGAAAAAAGGTCAATTTTTCTGCTATAAGGAACTGAAAAATGCTCTTGGTTCTCTCCAGTGTGTACTTGAAAAGCCCTCCTTTTCCTTTCACCTTGAAAAAAATCCATGTTCCTATATCCAGATAAAAGGGCAACCCTCAGCATGGTCAGAAATCACTTTCCTGAGGAGCAGAGGAGTGTTTCGATGGGGAAAAATCATCTTCCAGCTCTGATGCTAGCAGAGGCGGCCGCCCGCCTGCCTCTTCCCGTTACAAGAGCTTTGGGGATGGCTCACGCTCGGAGCCGCGCCAGCACTGGGCTTGCCTGGGGCTCATCGCTAGCCTGGTTTTCTGTGGAAATGAGCTCATACGGTAGCGCAGGGGCCGGAGCTGCCTACCTGTCATTCCCTGGCTCCTGTAACTCCCGAATCCAGAGGGCATTTGCAGCCAGATCTGACAGAGGGGCAGGATTCAGAGAGATCCAATTCATGGAAACGGACAGGCGGCTGGAGGAGCTCTCAGCATCGCCAAGAGAGACTGCAGCATCAGCTCCAACCCCTTCCCAGACATCAGAGAACCCAAATCCTCATCCATACAATGCAGAGATGCAGGGTTTTTGTGGCGTGATTTGGAGAGGGTGTGATAACCTCCCATCATCATCTTTGCTCTGTCCCTACAGGCAAGTGGACGAGGCGTGGACCACCCCCAGCACCCTCAGCCAGTCCCCCAAGAAGGTGGCCCCCGAGACAGAGTTCAGCAAGGGGCTGGAGCTGGAGATGCCCACCAGTCCCCCAGTGAGCCTGCACCCCCTGACGACTGCCACTGACGCCCTGGGCATGCCCAGCTTCGGACACAGCCCCCCCCAGACCCAGACCCACCCCTCCAAGAGCAATAACCCTTCCCGAGCTCCCGAGATGGTACCTGCCAAGACCCAAACGGGTCCCGAGACCCCCAGCAAGAAGAGCGCGGACAAAGCTGTATCCGTGGAGGGGAGAGCCTGGGGGGGGGGTCCTCAGCTGGGGGGGCTCTTTTAGGGAGTTCATCCCTTGGGCTTGATGATCTTAAAGGTCTTTTCCAACCTGAGAGACTCCATGATTCAATGTCTCCCAGTTGAAACTGGGGACAGGAGCTGGGTCCATCCTTCTCCTCTCTGGACTTGTAGCCAATGGGGTGTCTGGAGGTGATGCTGGCAGCTTTGGGACCCCCACAGATTGCACATCGGGGATTGTGCAGCTTAGAGAGGGGGTCAACACTGTCCCCCCACTCCTCCCAGCCCCGGTCCCAGGTTGGGGGGCAGCAGCAGGACTGGGGGATCCCATCCTGCTACAGGCTCTGCCTCCCATCCTCAGGCAGCCGAGCGGGACTGGGAGGAGAAGCGGGCGGCGCTGACCCAGTACAGCGCCAAAGACATCAACCGGCTGCTGGAGGAGACCCAGGCCGAGCTGATGAAGGCCATCCCCGACCTGGAGTTCGCCGCCAAGCACAAGCAAAGCGCAGGCAGCAGCAGCACCGCCTCCACGCCCGAGCACAAACCCTCCAAACCACAGCACGTGCCCAAGTCAGGGAGCAAGGGGGACCCCAATGGCCGCAGGGGCTCAGGTACGGCGTGAGGAGGGCAGGGGCCCACCTTTGGATGCCAAATCCAGGGGGTGCCATCACTGTGGGGGTGAGTGATGCTGCCCCGAGGGAGGTTCGTGCCTGGGGGGGCAGTGGGAGACCCCTGGGTGTTGTATGAGGGGAAAAGGGAAAGGTCTGGTGCCCTCACAGCACCGTTTGTGCCCAGACGAACTGACAGTGCCACGGTACCGCACCGAGAAACCCTCCAAATCACCGCCGCCGCCTCCTCCGCGACGGAGCTTCCCCTCATCCCACGGGCTCACCACAACCCGCAGCGGCGAAGTCATCGTCACCAGCAAGAAGGAGCCCGGGTTCATGAAGGTGCGGAGCAGGGCCAGGGGACGGCCATTGGACTGGGTCTCCCCCAGTGATCCCCAGCCCTCACCGCCCTGCTCCCTCCTTGCAGAAGGCCGAGTCGGAGGAGCTGGAGACCCAGAAGCCGCAGGTGAAGCTGCGCCGGACGGTGTCGGAGGTGGTCAGGCCGGCGTCCACCCCTCCCATCATCGCTTCTGCCATCAAGGACGACGACGACGAGGACCGCATCATCGCGGAGCTGGAGGTGAGCGCGGGAGGGGCTGCGGGATGCCCCAGCTTTCCCGCACTGGAGGCCATGCCCACCCTGTCCCCTGTCCGAGGGGACACCTCGGGATCGGGGCTGGGGAACGACACCCCACACTCCGGTGCAGCAATGGGCTCCCCCTCATTGCCCGTCTCCAAGCAGGAGCACAGTGCCGCGGGGATGGTACCAGACCCCGCACTGGGTCCAGGTGCTGCGAGCCTGGTTCACCATCACTCTTCTTGAGCTTTAAGCCAAACTCATTTATTTTTTAACACTATACAGCTTCAGCTGGACGTTCACTGGGTTTTGTGCACAGGGCGCCCTGCAGAAAACCCACCCGAGATGCTGTCCTGATGCACTGAACCCCCAGGCTGGCTGTGCCCCATGGCCTCTCCCCATTTGCTATGATTGAGGTGCCCAAATGGGTCATGGATGGTTTTCCCTGGCTGGTTTTCCCCCAGGAGGCAAAGGAACCAGTGATGTTGCAGGCAGGGGGACCAGTGGTGCTGCAGACAGAGAGATCAGTGATGCTTTGGGCAGGGGGATTGGTGATGCTGCGGGCTGGGGGGACAGGCAATGCTGCCGGCGGCAGAGGGACAGGGATGCTCCACAGCTGATGAGTTCAGCCGATGTTTCACTCCTTGCTGATGGCTGCCAAGCCCCAGTCCTGGCACCATGACAAGCATCCCCGCAAACATGGGCTGTGTCGCTGTCACCCTTCAGCCTCCCTCCTCCAATGCCCCATGTTTGACTCCCCAGGTGTTTCAGAGAAGCTCTGCCTCCCCTTTCCTCCCCAAGCTGCGTTTTGACCCGCTGGCGGCTGCCGTCTCCCCTGGGCACGCAGACGTGTGGCCCACTGGAGCGGACGGATGGAAGGTACCCTCTCCTGCCGCCGGGCTGCACTTTAACCACCTCTCCTGCCTCTCTTCAACTCACTTCTGCCTCTTCCTCTGCTTTAACAAACTAATTAATGGCTTTTCTCCACTCCGCTGCTCACCGCACCGCGTGTACGGCACTGACACGGCACAGGACCCAGCACTAACCTGTGCAGTGGCACCGTGGGGCTGCTGTGGCCCCCGCCAGGGCCAAATCCTGCATCCACATGGATGGGAGGAAGGATGGGGGCACCCCAGCACCCCCTGGGCAGGGCACGGTGGGGAATTGCTGCTCTCACGCTGCACTGGGTGGCTTTGCCAGCGCCCAGGGAGGGTGTCACTGGGAGGGGGATGCATGCAGGTCACCGTCTCTGGAGGTGTTCAGAAACACAGCACTCTGGGACATGGATTAGTGGCCATGGTAGGGTTGGGTTGGTTGGACTTGATTTTAGAGGGCTTTTCCAACCTTCATGACCCTGTGTCTATGTGGATACGCCACAAGGAGACCCCGCTCCACCTGCGTGGTGATGGGGTGGAGCAGGGGATGCTCGGTGGGGGACAAAGGGGACAAGAGGACAGAGGGTGCTGTGGGGGGGACTGGGCACGCTGCAGGAGTCCCACTGGGTTCCTCCCCAATCCTGGCAGACCCCAGCACTATGACCGCCCCAGAGCAGCAACTCCTGTCCCTGCGGGCAAGGACCATGGGTGAGCCATGCCATGCCAGGACACTCATCCCTGGTGCCCATCCTGTGTCACCCATCAGCATGGTGTCATCGCTGCTGTCACCCTGCTCTGCCATGGGGCCATGGTGATGGCAGCAGCCCCCCCCAGGCCAGGGCAGGGCTCAGGTGTGGAGCTGCAGGTTTTGGCGTGGCACCTCTTCTGCCCAAGCATCTCCCCAGTTTGCCCAGCTCATGGAGGGCACTGCTCTCCCATGGGACAGGAGCAGGTGGGCGCAGGAGGAAGGATGGGTGACGTTTTTGAGGTGACTTTTTTGAGGTGACTTTTTTTGAGGTGACTTCTTTCAAGGTGATGTTTTTGAGGTGGTGTTTTCGAGGTGACTTTTTGCTATGCAGGGTTTTAAAGGTCCGGTGGCCCTTGGCAGCTCCTTAGCCATGGTTCATCCCCCACCTTCAGCTCTGCTGGGAGCAAAGGGAAGGCAGAGCCCCGTGAGGCCTGGGCTCTGTTCTTGCACCAGTGCTGTGCCAGTTTATACCAACATGGGAGAAATCCAAGGTGGGCTCTTCAGTCAGGTTTCCAAAGGCATTCGAGAGGTGCAGTGACACCAACTTATTTTTTGCTAAAGAATCCATGCAACTTATTGGCAAAATCTCCCAGACCCAGCAACAGTAGAAAACCAGTCCCAGTCTGTGCTGTGGGCACCAGTGGAACATCAGGGCTGGGCAGGAGGGACCCGAGCATCTCCTGGTCCAACACCTCAGAGACACCAGCGATGGGGGATTCCCGTAGTGTGTGTGGACACATAGAGCCCCCTGCTCCCCCTCTGGCTCCTAATCTGTCTGAATTCTCTACCTTAGGAGCTGCCGGCTCCGGCTGCCGGTGGGAGCAGGGCCTTCTCCCTCCCGCAGATTGTGCCTTTCTCCCCCCGGCAGATTGTGCTGACCGAGTGGGTGTCCGAGCCGCCATCCCCCGAAGCCGAACCACAGGCATGGGTGGAAAGTGGCTGTGGGGACACCGCCAGCAGCACAGGAGCAGGAGGGGAGCTCATGCCTCAGGGGGGTCAGCAATGCCACGCGTCTCCTGGCACCTCCAAAAATTCTACATCCGCAGCCAGGGATCCTCCAGCCTCAGCCTCACAGCCCCACAGCAGCCTCCCTCGGGGCCGTACCCATACCACAGTGGAGATTTGGGGATTTCCTCTATCAGCCAAGGTCCCATCTGTCTCAAAACACAAACCGAGCAGTACCACAGGGGGAGAAGGAGGGAACGCTGCTCCAAGCACTGCTGGCAGCAGCAAAGCATCCCAAGGAGGTCCTGTGGCTGTGCCGCAAGGGGGTCCTGGGGCTGTGCCGCATCCTCATCTCCGGGGAGAAGCTGCAGCTCCCAGTGCAGCAACGCTCC
This sequence comes from Mesitornis unicolor, assembly GCF_000695765.1. NCBI lineage: Eukaryota > Metazoa > Chordata > Aves > Mesitornithiformes > Mesitornithidae > Mesitornis > Mesitornis unicolor. The sequence continues at coordinate 27,490 of NW_010157676.1, forward strand.
CCCACACTGGCACTGTCCCCTGGCTTCCTGGTGTTGGGGACCCCCAAGGAGGAGCCTTTCAGGAGGCATCGCTCCCTCCTGGAGACTCCGCTGGGGCCCCAGTGCCACATCCCAGGTCTTTCCCGGGCAAGAATCCAGCACAGCAGGGACAGGGACAGCCCCGGGCTGGGCATCCCCAGGATCAGGTCGCTGCTTTCCCAAGGCTGAACCATGGCACGGGCAAAGATGGAGTGGGGGACACGGGGATGGGGGGAAAGGCAGCAGAGGGGCTGTCCCAAGGGCCGTTGTCCCCGCACCCCTCCATGGCTCCGCGCAGCAAGGAGATTTATGAAGGCACCTACCAGAGACTGGACAGCCTGGAAGAAACCATCCGTGAGCTGGAAATCACCATCAGCGAGATCAGCAGCCATCCCGCCGTTGGATTTGTGCTCCCCAAAGACCTGCAAGGACGAGCGGGCTCCAAGGATGCTGCCAAGGACGATCTGAGAGATCTCCAGATCATTGACGATGGGACTGCCCTGGACCTCAGTCAGGCCAAAGATGATGCTCCTGAGGGTCCGTCCCCAAGCAAGACCAAGCCACCGCTGCGCCCCAAGCCGCAGCTGCCCCTCGCCACGCCGCAGGTTTATTTTCTGTTCTCCCTCTTGCCGTGCTCTGCCCCGGACTCTGATGTCTCTCTTCCTCCACCTCTACCTGCTCCCTCTCTGTGACACTACCTCCAGGCAGAGCCAAGGTGGAAAAAAAACCCAAAATATCTCCTTTTCTCCCTCTCAGCGGGACGGGTTTGGGAAGCACAGGCAGGAGGTGGCAGCGTGAAGGCCACTGGGTGCCCGTCCCTTGCTGTGCATGGCACCGAATTAGATCCTGGTTGAGCTGATATCTCCTGCCCTGACAGATTTTGGGGCTGAGCACGGGGCTGCTGCTGAGGAGCATCCCATGGGGCAGTGTGACGAAGCAGCATCCCTCGTTTTCCCGTTTTGCATAAGCGCTTTCCTAACGAACTGCAGTTTTGAGCGTGGCCACAAAGCAGCAGCTGTTTCTCCTAATTAAATCACAGCACGAGCTCCCCGGAGCCACCCAAATTGGTTTCTGCTGGCATCTGCGGCAGCCGAAAAGCTGGGAAAAGAGAGGGAAAAATGCCCTCAGCTGCTCTGACATTAGCCTGCTCCTTTATTAACAGTCAGCACTGGGGAATAAATCTCCTTTTTCATCTGTGGCGATGATCTCGGCCCAGTTTGCACCCTGTTGCGGTGTTCTCGCGGGGTGAATGGGCTGTCGAGTCAGTATCGTTGCTGTTTCTCCCACTGTCGGCACCGCTGGAGCCCGGCAAACTGGGAACAGAGCTGCAGGATGGGTTTGTGGCTGTGGAGCTCAGGAGAGGCTGCATGGCCAGGGTTGGCTCAGTCAGTCCCCAAAAGCGGAGCGGGAGAGGGCAGGGCTCGCACCGCCCTTTGAGGATGCTGCAAGTTGGTTGCGGAGGCTGGGATCCAGTGCCCAGGATGCTGGGACACTGGGGTGCAGGGAGGACCTGGATTTCCTTGTGCAGTGTACAGGAATCCCCATGTCCCATCCGGGGCGAGAAAAACTGGGCACTGATTTATCAACCTGGTCCCGCTGCCATAACCTCTCCCGTCAGAGATGCGGCCATTGCATCAGGTTTTGCTGCCTGCAGCAGCTGGGGCAGGCAGAAGGCAGCTTGGAGAGGATCTGGGGTGCCCCAAACAATGAGGGGACAATGTGGGTCTCCAATGGCAGGGGATGCGGGTGCAGGAGCTGCTTCCCTCGCTGCCGCTCTCACACATCCTCGTTTCGCCATCAGTGCACAGGCAGTTAACAAAAATCCACTGTTTCCCCACTGCCGCCGTTTCCACCTGGAATCTGCTTCTGCCGTTACCTCCTTTCCTTTCTCCTGGGGGATGCTCTGCCCCTGCCCTCGGTCTCCCGGTGTTTGCCGTGTGTGCCCCTCGCTCCCGGTTTGCGCGGTGGCTGTTGGTAAGTCCTTCCAGCTCGCCAAAGTGCTCGGCGAGGGCTCCTTTGCCACACGGAGCTGGTGGCCATGTCCTTGCCTGGGTTTGCCACCCTGGGCCATTGCAGGGGCTCAGCATAGCTCTGGGCATCCCAGAAAATGGCAGTGCCCAACCATTGTGGCTTTTCTCTGCCAGTTTTAACCCCTTTTCCCCCAAATTCTGTGTTCTGGCAGAGCGGGGGCGTTTCCATCCCAGCCATGAAGGTGGTGAACCCAGCGTCGCGGCTGAAGCAGGGCCAGCAGGGCAGCCCCGACAAGAGCAAGCACATAAAGCAGCGGATGGAGTACATGCGCATCCAGGGCCAGCAGCAGGTACTTCATCTCTAGCACTGGCCCAGATGCCTCTCCTGGTAGCCCACGGCCCTGGCGTCTCCCTCGCTGCCTTGTACTGGGGTGAGGGTGTGGGTGGTGGGCTGGGGAGACCCCATGGGTGCTGCTTTTGGGGTCTCCAGGTGCCTCCCAGTGGGGCTGGGGAGGTGGGGACCCAGCTGTGAGGGTGCAGGGGGGGTGCTCTGTGCCTGATGTGATGGTTTCTTGGGGACGGGGACATGGCTTTGTGCTGAGACCGGCAAACTCGTGACGAGTGTGGGATGAGGCTGAAGCCGGGTTTGTCCCCCCAGTCCTGCATGCCCCAATGGCCAGGGCTGAGCCCCAGACCCGAGGGACCCCCCAAACCTTGCAGAGCATCTCAGTGCTGAGCACTGCAATATGGGGGCTCCAGGGGGATTCATCCCCCTAGGGCTGAGGCCGCCCACCCCATCCTGGGAGGTTTTAGAGGACCAGGACCCTCCATGCACTGCCATGGGATGGGGGTGTCACAGAGTGACGGTATGAGGGTGCCCAGCAGCATGGGGAGAGGGTGGGGGGGCCACAGCAGCTGGAAGAGGAGCACTTTGGGATGGGATGGATGTGTCCCCCACCCTGGCCCAGCACCCACCCCTCTCCCATCCCCAGGACGCCCCCTGCCACAGGCGGGGGGGCGCACCCCCTCCTCTCCTCCACCCGCTCTGTGTCTCACCCCCCCTTCCCCAGGCCTGGCGTTAAAAAAACACCAAATAAACCCAATTCTGTGCATTCTGTCGGATCCGTAACCCCTGCTGGATAAACAGAAGGTTTTTTTCCCAGCTGGGTTGGGGGTGGGGGGGTGGATTTAATGCAATCTGGGCAAATATTGCATGAGCAAAATGGGCATCTCACTTCCCACTGGCTCAGCCCCCCTGTTCCCCCCTGCATTGCTGAGTTGGAGCCATTTGTGGTGACAACGGAGATGTCCCCAAGCAGGGTCCGTCCTTGAGTCTGGGGTCTCCCTGCTATCTCCCTCCCCCCTCATACGCAGGTGGTTGTGGTTTTCATTCCCCTGCAGAATCAGGAAGAGATGGGGGGGGTTCCTCTTCCCCCCCAGGGCTTCCCCATGGGCTGGGGAGCAGAGAAATCCCAAAAGGGCTGTGCCGGGAGCCCTGAGGGGCTAGGGAGCATCTCCTGGCCCCAGTGAGGCCACTCAATCCCCCTCCCTGGTGGCCACCACTCAGCACAGCCCCCGCTGGCCGATGTCACCCACCTTGTCCCCACCTCAGGCCACCCCATGGCCACCCAGCCCATGGCCAGACCAGTTTTCCATGGCACTTTTGTCCTCGCTGCCTGCCTTGTGCAGGATTTGGCTGGCCCCCCTACCCATTACTACTGTGACCCTGCATCGGTGCTAGGTGGGGGCTGGAGGAGCCCCCTCCCCATTGTGGGGGGGGTTGTGAGCATCCTTGGACCACGAGCAGTGTCAGGTCACATCACCGCTGGTGGTGACCACAGCAGAGCGGTGGGGGGGGTGGGCACCGTCCCCTGTCAGAGGATGGGACCCCCCCAGTGCAGTGCAGTGTGGGTGCACCCCCAGGTCTAACGCTGCCCTTCTTGTCCCCCCCCCGCCTTTCTCCCCTCTCCCCAAAAAAGCGTGTGCTTTCTGTCCGCGTGTCCGTCTGTGCGTCCGTCCGTCCGTCTGTCTCCTCTCCGGGACGTCCCTTTCCCTCCCAGTAACGCCTGGGACCAGCTCATCTCGTGCTCTGTTCGTGGTGGCCCTTTTCCAGCTGCTTGACCTCAGGCCTGACTCAATGCTGCTTCGGAACAAACTCCTGTTTGGTTCTTGGTCGTTGCGTTTTTAATTTCGTTTTTTTGTTGTTGTTGTTACTTTTTTTCCTTCCTTTTGTCTATTTTTTTTTCTAAGAAACTGTTTGACTTTCCTCCCCTTTCTCCTCCTCCTCCTCCTCCTTGAATCTTGCTTTTCTTTCTAGGCCGCTAGACCATCTAAAGAGGGTAGTGAGACTTCCCCCGCGGTCCCCGAAAAGCCCGCATCTGGCAGGACCTCCATCCCCGTATTGACTTCCTTTGGGGCGAGGAACTCCTCCATCTCATTCTGAGCATCCTTCCCAACCGCTCTCCTGCTCCCGGGGCCGGGCTCCTCCTTCCTTGGGCTCCCTGGGACTTCTTGAGGCACCTGGAGGGATCACCACCTGTCCCTCTCTTTCTGCTCTGGTTTTTTTTTTAATTATTGTTATTATTTTTTGTTTTATTTT
>NW_010157677.1:0-2228 GCF_000695765.1 Mesitornis unicolor
AGGATCACCTAGACTAGGTCACACAGGACTGCTCCTTTGTCCTTGAGGGCCGTTTCCCAAGGGGTCCTATTGACTAACTCCTTGAAGAGCTGGAAGTTGGCTTTCCCTGAAGTTCAGGGTTCTGACTATGCTCCTTGTCTGACTCACATCCCTCAGGACTATGAACTCCACCAGTGCGTGATCACTGCAGCCCAGGCTGGTGCTCACTCGCATTGGTGACTATAAGGTCCAATATCACTTCCCCTCGAGTAGGGCTGTCTATTTCTTGTCTTAGGAAGTTGTCATCAAGGCTCTCCAGGAGTCTCTTGGATTGCCTACAGCTTGCCGTGCCACTTTTCCAACAGATGTCAGTCAGAGTGGTTGACAATCCCTCAGCAGGATGAGAGCCTGTGAACCAGATGTCTCCTGGAGCTGAAAAAGAAGGCTTCATTGATAGGCTGCCCTTGATCGGGTGGCCTTAGTAGACAACAGCCACAAGGCTCCCCTTGTTTTCTCGATCCCTAATTCCTACCCATCAGCTTTCAACCTGCTCATGGCTATTCTTTAGGGACAAATATTCCACCTCTATTCCATTTCTTACCATAGAGGGCAACACCTCCACCTCTCCCTTCCTCTCCTGTCCCTTCTGAACAGCTTGTAGCCATCAATAGCCACACTCCAGTCATGGGATTCATCCCACCACGTTTCAGTAATGGCCACCATGTTGTAGCTTTTGTGTAGCACGACATCTTCCAACTCCTCCTGCTTGTTGCCCATGCTGCGTGCATTGGTGTAGAGGCATTTCAGCTGGGCTGCTGGCTGTGTTACCCTCTTAGATGGACACCCCTTCCTTCCCCACGATGTTTTGTGAAAGCTCCCCTGTTAACCTCCTCTGCTGCAGCACCCACGACATGCCTCAAGGCAACAGGTTGAAGGATCTTACTATCACCCCATCCCTCCAACCCTGGTGTGTCATCCTGACGCTTGTCACAGACAATCTTGATATTATTATCCCCGTCTCCATTCACATCTAGTTTAAAGCCCTGTCAATCTGCCCCACAATCTCTTGGGCAAAGACCCTCTTCCCCCTTTGAGAAAGGTGTCTCCCGTTAGATGCCAGCATAACTGTGTGCCATGTACATCATCCCATTATCAAAAAAAACAAAATTGTGGTGGTAACACCAGCCACGGAGCCATGTGTTTATGGATTGTATCCTCCTGTTCCTTCCTATGTCACTGCTTGCAACCGGAAGGAGAGAAGAAAAACCACCTGCGCCCCAGATTCCCTCACTAACCGTCCCAAGGCCCTGAAGTCTTTCTTTATAGCTAGTGGACTACAAGTTGCAGTTTCCTCACCACCCACCTGGAAAATCAGTAGTGGGTAGTAATCTGTGGACCTTACCAAGTTGGGAAGTTTCCTAGTGACATCTGTAACCGGGGCTCCAGGGAGACAGCAGACCTCTCTTTGGGGAGGGTTTACTCGGCATATGGGACCCTCCGTTTCCCTCAGAACACAGTTACCTACAACAATAACCCTTCTTTTCTTCTTTGTGGAGGAGGTTGTGATGGGGGCGGTAGGCCTTTTTGACTGTGGAGGCTCCTCTGATGTAGATTGCCCATCATCCACATCCTCATTTGTCAAGCCTTCCTCAACCAGAGCCTCATACCTGGAGGGTCCACCTGCTGCCCTGACCCTGAACTATCCTCCATTCATTCCATTGGGGCTTCTGCTTTCTGCCTGACAGGAGCAGGACATAGGGGCCCCTTGATCCTGTGTATTTACCATTGGATGCATCCATTTTTGTTTCAAGGAGGTCAGAGCCTGTTTCACCTCCCTGATGCTCCTTAACCTTTCAACTTCCTCCCATAGCTCCACCACCAAGCTGAGCAGGTCATCCACCTGTTCACAACGCACGCAGCAGTTCTCATAGCTGCCACCCATTTCTAGAGAAAGCGTCTGGCACTCCCTGCAGCCTGTGGCCTGGACAGCTGCATCTTTCTGGGGTTCCTCCATCTGGGTTTCCACATCCTTTCTGGAGGGTGTTGGGATCCTGACCCTCCGCTGGGTTGAGACCATGTCTGAGCTTTTACCTGCCTGTGCTGGGTTGGCAGTGACACATCTCTGCCCTCCTAGGGCTCTTTTAATGAGTGGAGGTGTGGTCATTCTCGACTCCGCCCACACTGAGTCATTGCTGCTGTGCATCAGCAGCACTCCCTTGCCATTCTGGGAGATGGGAGACTGGGGCACC
>NW_010157677.1:2322-2831 GCF_000695765.1 Mesitornis unicolor
TCTTTGCTGAAATGTCAGTTACACTGGCTTTTAAATTGCTGCTGTCACCCTTGACTCTGCCCACGCTGAGTCAGAGTTGCCGTGGGTCAGCAGCACTCCCTTCGCCTCAGTGGCTTCACTGAAATGGCAGTTTCAAAGGTACTAAATGATGGTTTGAGGCTCATAGGCCTAAGGGCCTGTGAACCTCAAAAATAGGGTCATTGTTGTAAGGGGCCTCAAACAAGAATGCACTCATGGACATGATTTTCTTAACTGTGACTAAGACATCCTAGTACACTGATACATCCTAGTACATTCTGAAGGACTTGAGATAAACCAGCTGAAAACTGGCTGAGACCAAGATAAGGAAACTGAGGAATCTACAAATAAAAGTTACAGGCCCAGGAAAGACCATATATGGGAGACTCAGAGTTCACGGAAAGAACAGCAAAAGTACCTCTTCAGAACCACAACGGACCACCAGAGACCACCAAAGGATCCCTTGTATGCAAGCGCAGTTTGATCCAGGA
>NW_010157678.1:0-273 GCF_000695765.1 Mesitornis unicolor
TGAGATGCAAGACCCTGCACTTGCCCTTGTTTAATTTTATTAAATTTTTCTCCGCCCAACTCTCCAGTCTAGGTGTCGCTGTATGGCAGCACAGCCTTCTGGAGTGTCAGCCACTCCTCCCAGTTTTGTGTCGTCAGCAAACTTCCAGACAGTGCACTCTGTTCCCTTTTCCAGGTCGTTGATGAATATATTGAATATTACTGGTCCCAGTACTGACCCCTGGGGGACCCCACTAGATACAGGCCTCCAACTACACTCTGTCCCATTTACTGC
>NW_010157678.1:537-787 GCF_000695765.1 Mesitornis unicolor
ATTATTGTTTTATTAAATCTGTTAGTTTTATTTTCCAACCCGTAAAGTCTCTCTCCCTTATTCTCTTTTCCCTTCCCTTCTGGGGAGGGACGAGGGGTTAATAGAGAGCATCTATCCAGGATATAGTGGCCAGCCCAGCCCTAAACCACGACAACGACTTACTAGAGATGATGGAGAGTGGCCTAGCAATTACTTCCACCAGCTCCCTCAGCAGCCGCAGGTGCATCCCATCAGGGCCCATGGTTTTATG
>NW_010157679.1:0-38918 GCF_000695765.1 Mesitornis unicolor
AGCGTACAGGCATTTCAGAGAGCGAGATGAAGAGCTTGTTCTGAATAAACGATTGCTATGTCCACATGGACTAAAATACTTTCTCCACCTGCTGATTTAGCTGGGTCTTGCTGAACCAACCTGCCTGCAGATAAAGGCTTCTGGCTGTGAATTGGAGAAGCTTAGTCCCCATTGACTGCTGTAGATTGGTGCATGGCCTTGGAGGCCTCCATGACACCATTCTGATGGGCACTTAATGCCAGCAGGAACATACTGATGCCTGGAGGACTGTGAGGATAACCTGGGAGCTGGGTCCTGAAAGACCTCAGTTCTTAGTGTGAGAGAACTCTTCTGCCTGGTGAGCAGCCCTGGACAATTCACCTGGTAACTTCTCTGCTAGTCAATACTTGTATGTTGTGTCTTGAGCCAAAAGCAGATTACAATTAGAATAATTACCATTTAAAGAGTTCTGATCCTGAAGAATAAGCACACACACACACACAGCCTTCATAGATGCAGCATTGTACATCTCCAGGCAGCTAAATGCTGGCATCAGATAGATCTTACCTAATTGGATTTTTTGGTGTGTTGGTTTGTTGTTTTTTTTTCCCCTCCAATACTTTCAAATTAAAGAAACTGAAACACTTAGTACCATTGAATGCAAGTTGCATGCTACTTTAAAGCAGACTGAGCATTTCAACATCTATCTTTCCACACCTGCTCCGCCACCATCTTCTTCCTGAACTGTGCTTTTTCTCTTACTGGGTTTGTGTGGCCAAGCAGCCATAAAAGGCACCTCAGACTCATTTCACAAATAATGCCTGGGTTGTAGCCGCTGGAGAAGCTGGGTGTTCAGACCCAGACAACTCTACAAATACTGAAGCTGAATTCTGTGTGACTCATCTGGAGAGGCTTTTCTCACCCATGGGCTCATGACAGCAGCACCGTGCCATACTCCCGCTCCAGCTGCCTGCTGGCACAGCCCCGGGGCTGGTGGCAGTGGTGAAGTGGAGGCACAGACATAGCCAACATTTCCAAATGCTGAGGAAGGCTGGTGCGAGACAGTGCACCCCGGCTGGCCCACTGGTGAGTGGGGGCTGTGGTTTCCCTGCATCGACTCCACCATAACTCTTTGCCGCTCCCTGTCACCATGTCACACACCAGACAAACACTGGGGCTACGGACGACTGCAAGGCTGGGAGAGGTCCAAATGCTCAGGGTTTAAGCCATCAGCAAACGATCAGTATTCTCAGGAAACCTATACTTTTTACTGTCTTAACATGTTAATGCTTTTTTTCCTTTATTTCTCTTTGGGTAACAAGCAGTTGCTGGCTGCAAAAATCTGTGTAGACCCCTCAGCCCTATTCCATAGAAATGTCTTGCTTTGTCTGCAAAGTCATGTGAATGCTCAATCCCACACAGAAGTAAAATGTGAGACTGGGTATTCTCACACTTGTCTCCAGCCTGACTCTTCCCCATAGATGTCAATTAGATTTGTGACTTAAGTGAGATAACGCATATTAAGGTACTGCATCACTGATGTCAATAGGCCCAGCAGTAAAAACTAACTAAAATTGAGAGTAACTAAAATTAAAAAGTAAAAAAAATTAACACTGCCCCACCCCCCCATATTCTTAGGCAAATGTAAGGAAGACAATAAGCAGAAATATGTACATCTTTTAAATCACACGCAGATCCATTCCAGTGCCTTAGATCTGTGGAGAAAATAACTTCCTCTTCAGAGAGTCTGGCTTTAGCTGCTCCTGGATTTCTGTACCTTTGGAAACTGAGATAAGTAAAATGAGGGGTGCATGGTGCAGTTCCAGCATTTCTCATAGTGTCTAATATTGTCTTACAGATCCTTTTATCTCTGACAAAGTCAAAAACTCCTTGAGAAGATAAGAATAAACCCAAATGCAGATTTTCCCACTGCACGCACCACTATGATATCAAGGACCTGGACTGTGGGCTTTAAAGTCCAAGGTTATATGACTGGCTAGAGCAGTTGCTTTTGTAAACAGAAAAGTCTCAGACCTTCTCAGGGACCTCCTCCTGGAGCCACCAGTGCTTTTCCACTCACAGAATTTGTCCTTCTGTCCTTTGCATTCATCTGTACCTCTTGTTCTTCCAAGCTGACACAGCTAGTTTTATTCCTGGGAAGCTCAGCAAAGCACACTGTCATAATTTATACAGTTGTTCCATCACCCAATGAATCCTCCCCACCCGAGGAGGGGAATTGGGAAAAGGAAAGGAGACCCATGGTTTTAAATAAAAATAGATTTAAAATAATAATAAGAAAACCCAATATTAATAATAGTATTTATATAAAGTACATGGAGTTATACTCAGCCAATATAGTGGGGGAGTAGACCCCATATGGTCATATAGGACATAGTCATATAGGACACTGAATTCAAATTTCAAGCCAATTGAGGTGCCTTTTTCCCCCTCTCTTTATGGATGGCATAGTTATAATAATCTTAATATACTTTTAGTGCAGCACTCTGAGCACTGTCTCCCACAGGACCACCCCAGGTGGTGTGACCAAAGGAGTGAATATCCTCCTATAGACAGCTGTCTGTACCTGCTGGGCAAGCAGCTTGCAGCCTTTTGCTAGCCTTTCCCTCTCCTCTCCCTTTCTTACTGGACTGCAAAAGTAGGTTATTGTTTCTTGATGCTATTAAACTAATTAACTGCATCAGTCAGTCCACCAATGCCAATAATTCCTCTGTGATATGCAATTACCAGACTCATATCACATTTTGTTGGGAGGGGTCTCCTGAAACCAGTTCCCTAATTACAGATAATCCCCTCACTGAGACCTTTTATGAAGGCACCAGGATTTGTCTCAAAGCCAGTTGGTGAGGTCTTGGGGACGTTTTTGCATGTGTGTTTGTGCCTGTGGCAAGTGGTTCTTTGGCTAGGAGGCTGCTGCAGTCCCCACGCTTCTCAATCCTTAGAAGTTATCTTTTAATTGCCAGCTGAAATTTATCTATAATTGTCTTATGACTATCTGTTCTTGAGCCAAAACCTATTCCCAGCTTAAATAGTTCTTCTCCCTTGGTAGTGTTTAAGCTGAAATGTGTTGTTTGGCAGTGATTGCTCTGCCTCTTTGGATGAGTTGTAAAAGCCCTCTCTTCTTTTTAGGTAGCCTTCCCTCTCCTGCTGGCCCTCTGTGCCTGTATAGTTTGATGACAGGGGAAGCATGAGTATATGTGGTATAATATATGGACTTGTAGAAGAGCCTGTGCAATGGCATACTGCTTCCCTATCTGCACTGAAACTAGCCATTTTGATAACTTTGAAAACCACATTTTCATTACCTAGAGCTACAACAGTGATTGACTGGTCATAGTGATCCAAGTCCTTCTTTAGTTATTTTTTGCTGATGAACTCCCATCTTTTGGCAGAAAGTATTATTATTAACCTCTTGATTATGACTTTGTCCTTGTTCCATTCAGCTTTGTTCTACTTCCATAGCTTCCCAATACTCTAGTTTTTCCTGTGAGATAACTCCACTTTGCTCTGCACAAATGACATCTCTCAGCCTCACATCTCCAGCAGATTTTATCATCGATCTCTTAATTTTTGGACTGTCATTAATGAAAGTGCTCAATCAGGACTGGTCCAAGTCCTCTGCTAACAGCTATGCCTTTACCTAGTCTATAAGGCATTTGCTAAAGTCCATTTGTGATTTAAGAGAATGGTCGCAGCCCTGTGCAGCTGTCTTCCCTGCTGGTGGTCACCTGCAAGGACCAGGGCCAGCAGGGAGAAACTTAATTTCTATAAACCTCTCCCATAAAGCTCTGCAGATTGTTCTTGGCCCTATCAGTGGGGAGGTTCATGGAAGGTTCAGAGGGTTGGAAATGAGCTGTAATGTTAGTGCTTCAACTGAGGCCAAGTAACAATAAACTCACTGGCCATGCCAGCTTCCATATCCATCCCTATCTTTAATTATCCTTTCTTTAAAAGTTTGTGGCCAAGCCATGAAGACAAACCTCCCAAAGTCTGTCATGTGTGATTGCATCTTTGAGAATCTTGGCCTTACTCAAGGAGCTTCTTTCTCCTGCCTCATAAAACACACCTCAGACATAGGCTGTTTGCTAAGTGTGAAATACCAGGCTTGAGCTAAGGAATAAATGTTGGCTACTGGATCATGATTTCAGGCTTCACAATTCTGGAAGAGAAATGATGCATTTATTCTCACAACTCAAGTACTCTCACCTGCTGAAGCCTAGTTGGCATTTTAGAGGTGACCATTCCCAAGTCTCATCTCCCGTTAGCTTTTCTACCTCCTCCTCCTTGCTGAGAACAGAAGCAGGCTAACAAATGCTTGTGAAATCCTGTATCTTCCTTAATTTCCGTCATGCTCTAATGGCACAGCTCTCTCTCTCTTTTTTCTGCACACACATGCTGCAGACTTATCTGGATATCATTAAGTGACTCCTCCTTGGATTGACATGCAGCCCAAGATATGTAGGTCAGTATGGGGAGAGTTATGTGGTTTACATAGGCAGCTTGGAAAAACCCACTCACTGAAAGGGGAAAAGCCTGGACAAGACACTTAGGAAGGAAACCAGAACATTTAGCAGCTCATCAACAAGGCATAAACAATATGTCTGTTCATATTTAGGATGTAGTATCCCTTACTATTTATGTGGGGACTGGTGTGCAAGCTGGACAACTCATGATCCACTAGGAAAGGTCTTACGGCCCTGCAGAAACTGGGCTGCATTAGGATCACAGAGCTGGTACCCAAGCGGCACTGGCCCACCTCATAGCTGGCCTGCCCCTGTGGGATGGGGAAGAACAAGCAGGTGAAGCTAGTTTGGGTGGGCACAGGTGGGGCTTTTGAAGCAGGTGGAGCTGGTTGATTGTGTGGGAGGCTGATTCACTAGTGGAGAGAGAGAGAGAAATACAGATATATTTGGGATGTGGAGGGCAATAGTGGTTATGTTCTTTATCTCTGGAACAGTCAAACTTGGGCTTGCAGGTATGTGTGGAGGAGCTCCTGAGCTGGGTTATGTTGTGGGGCTGTTGGTGCTGGGAGGAATGATGTGCTGTGGGCTGGTGAGGTCTTTCACTGTGTCTTTTTAGATAGAGTAGCTGCTTGGCCATGCTCCTGTGACGGAATGGGCAGGAAAACCTGCAGCTTGGTCCCTGGGGCTACCCTGTGGTTCAGCCTCCAGAAGAGCAGCTTGCTGTAGTGTGCTCTTAGTGCTCACCAATGTATTTAGCTAATGATTGTTTCTGCCAAGAAGCTCGTGGTCTGTAAAATGTAAAGCCTTCATAAACCTTACTGTAGGTGTCTCTTACTTCTGGGGTGGAGAATATGCTTATTCTTTTGCCTTCCCTGGTAATAGGGAGGTAGGGCTGAGGTTGGCTGCTGCTTGACCTACTGGCACTGGAGAGGAAAGGGCATTCTGAGTGAAGAGGAACTGGTTGGTAGTTGGGACTTGGAGGCTTTGCCCACCTTCAAAAAGACAAACTTGTCAGAAAACACTGATGCCTCTCAGAAAAGGTGGTTTCTTTGAGAGAAGCTGAAATAGGCTGATAGCTTGTATCAGCTTCAGCTTGACTTAATTAATTTACATTATTTTAGATTCAAGGTGGCTGTCGCAAGTTACCCTGCACAATCATTGGCACTGTTTTTGCAAAAGATTTCAGCTTGTTGAGTTGGGCTATAGGCAATGTACAGAATGTGTGCAACTTAATTCTTGATTTGTTTTACCATCCTTCGCTTCAATGTAACACTAGTAATAGTGAAACTTTAATCATTCTGAGAACTTCCCACATGAAATATTTTGTTTCAGAAGTACACTCAAGTGGTGTCCTCTGCTGTGCTCTGTGCCTGAATCTATGTCCAAAGGCAGATGGTCTGTGTGAGATGCAATTGTAATGTTTGTAAGCTGGGACAGCTGTGTCTTCTAATTGCTCCTCTCTTACTAATATATGGACGATTCATATGTGTTTCCATTACCTGCCACTTCTTGGTCTATGGTGGGTGGGAGGGAAAAGACAGTCATTTCCATTTGCCCCAACAGTAGTATTTTACATTTCCTGTAGTCATTTTTTTTGTCTCTACAAAATGAAATGCAATCTTGCCATTGGGGTGAGTGGAAGTTTTTGTCTTCTTTCTGCTCCTTCAGTTTGTACACACGTGAAATCTCAGGGGAAAAAAAAGTCTCAACAAAAAAAACAACTCTGCAAAATGGTCATGGGCTGGATGCATGCTTTTTTTATGCCCTTGGCAGCCAGAGAATCTCTCACCTTTTGCTGGTGCTTCAGCTGCTGCCAGGATGCTTGCAGGGTCGGAGTTTGGGGATCTGTGCAGAGGAAGGGGAAATCCAGGCTTAAGGTGAGAAATGTAGGTGGAAGAGGAGTACAAAGTCAAGAAAATTGAGAAACTGAGTTCAGTAACTTTTGTTTACAGAAATTTTCTTATATCTCTGAGTTTTGTAGTGAGTGTAGTGATCTCTTCTACAGTGCATGCAAAACATTGACACAGCGCCACTGGGTTTTTCACAGTGTAGATGTTAACATAAAATTAATGAGAGTAAGCATGACTACTCTATTTTTTAGCACACTGAAAATACCTGCAACTGGACACTAACTTGAATATAAGCCTAGTGACATCTTCCATTCCAGGATGAGTAAAAAGATATGAACTTTGGCAGCTGGACCTGTGGTAGTCTCTCCTGTATCTATTTTTTTTTCTTGCTTACAAGCACATTTTTCAGTGTAGGTGAGGAATGGAGTTCATCTTGAAAACAGTTGCTTCTGAAAGCTGTGGAGCTACTGCCTGGGAATGCCAGGGAATTCTGCAAATACACTGACTGTCAAAAATGGTAGCAATTAAACAGCCCTTGAAAAATTGCCTGTCAGAAGACTAAATTTGTGTCTTTAAACTGACCAGTGACAGCAAACAAAACTAACTTTCAATTTTGACTTGCTTGCTTTTTTGCTAGTGAATAGATTACAGCATTCCCTCAGCCTGTTGATTTGTCAGTTTAAGGAACCTCTTTCTTTTTTGTTGAATTTCTGCTGCTAGGTAATTAAATAAGGCAAATTCTGCAGTTCATTAAGAGCTTCAGAAGTTGGTTTCAGCAGATAGCCAAGTTCTGTGGTGCACCTTATTCTTATTCCTTGTATCACTTTGCACTAGTGAAGCTTGCCTGTTGACATGCACAAAGTCCATGCTCAGGAAGACTGTCAATACAATATAATTTGCTTTGAAAGACTTGATATCAAGTGATGATTATTCCTCCCCAGTTTTATTTCAACTCTGATTTATTCAGTTGTGGTGGTCTCAGTTAACATAAGGATTGAAATCAAACACAGAAATGTGTGATTTCCCCTTGAACCCTGAATTGCTGCTGTCAATGAGATGGTCCCCCCTAAGCACCCAGGTGTGTGCTGCCAGGCTCACACCATTCTCTCTGCCTGCAGCAGCATCCCTGCTACTTTCTGGTGCATTGCTACAGGGAAGTGATTTGGACTGAAATTGGGATTTGGAGAAGAGATGCTGTATGGGGACCTCCTCCTGCAGATTGCATTACCTGAAAAGTTTGTGAAAACACTGTCCTTTTTCCTTGCAGTGAATTTCTGTAGAGTCCAGAGTGCCACTGTTGGCACTTCTCAAGCATTTAGAGATAGTAAAATTAAGGCAGTTAATATGGAAATCGTAGTGTCAGCCAAGATGCTGATCCTGAGATAGCAGAAAGCTGGAGGCCAGCCGTCGGACAGCAAGCAATGTTCATGAAAGCATCTCTGGTATCAGCTATGGAGCACAGACAGTTTCTATGCTCAGACATCTGTTGCGGAGCATTGGGAACACTTTAATAAGGAAATGATCAAAAATAAATGCTCATTCTTTAGTATCTTTCACTTAACAGCAAACACTCTTGCCTGATAAACAGCCCTGCTGCAGCATGAGGCCTCCTCTTTTTGGGCTACTGATGAATTTCATCAGCCTTAGCTAAACCACTTCCTTTCTGCCTGCCTTTAACATAATCAAAATTGCTTTTGCTGGACCAAATACTAAAAAAAAAAACCAAAAAAAACCACGGGGGGGGGGGGGGAACAAACCAAAAACAAACAAAAACATTGTCTAACAAATAACTAGGTGTTTTGAGCTGAATTTGTATTTGCCTACTCAATTTTTGTCCAGTTCCAGAAGCTTGAAGCAAGCAAGTCCATGGGCTGCTTCTCCATTTAACCCCTCCCGGCTTCTCTCCCCTCCCCGCCATCCGTAGGACCTTTTCTAGGTTGCACTGCAGGGGAGCGGGGGAAGGAGCAGTTCTCTGGGACTGTACCAGCTTGTTCCTTTCTCCCTGTAGCAGAGCTCACGCCTGTGCTATTGCTGGTTTGCTCGCTCCCTCTTGTGGGCAGATTTCTCTCTCTTTCGTGTGAGCATGTAAAATGAATGGTCTGTGTGTGGCTTGTTGAAGCTCTCAGCTGATATAAATTAATTGCTAGACAAGCATGTCCTGTGTATTAATTTTAAAAACACGCTGGGCTTTACCTTCTATGGGGTGTAACTCCATTGTGTGAACCAACTTCGAATTGGCCCTGTGAATAAATGCTGCTGCAGAAGAAACCTTCTTGTATTTGGCAGAGCAGAAATAAAATTTTTGAAAGTTGTCTTTCACATTTTAGCTGTTATTTGCTACTTTTTTTCTGTTGGTGATATGCTACATTTTTGCAACTGAAATATTACTGATTCTTATAGTGCTGTGTAAGTTTTCAGATATTTTAATGAGAACAAAACTAAACTTAGTTCAAAAGATGCATATATGAAAGCTGCAAGAGCAGCAACTTCAGATTTGTCTGTGTTGTGGTCACTGTTTTCTGCCTTTGCTGCCTCACACATGATAAACTGCTATAACTCCATTCCTTAGTTACTTGTCATATAGCTGCTTTGCTGCTGAAGAAGCACTTCAAGGATTGTTTTGCTGAAAGTCTCATCCTTTCTGACTTTGCGTTAATGGCATTTATGTTTGTTTTTCTTGATCATTTAAATCTTTTTTGATTGGACTTCTAAAGACAAGAGCTGAGCCAAGGTCAGATGATAGCACTTTGCTGGGT
This sequence comes from Mesitornis unicolor, assembly GCF_000695765.1. Taxonomy (NCBI): domain Eukaryota; kingdom Metazoa; phylum Chordata; class Aves; order Mesitornithiformes; family Mesitornithidae; genus Mesitornis; species Mesitornis unicolor. The sequence goes on from NW_010157679.1 coordinate 9,067, forward strand.
AGGATTTCATAAATGCAGCAAGGCATGGCAACTCTTGCTCTGGTTAATTGTCAAGATTTAGTTTCACCTCTCTGGATCTTAGTCTGTTTATAAACATGAGCTCTGCTGTTTTAGGTTATTTACTTTAAATGAAGTGCACTTAAAATGTGTCCTTTCTTTTTGTATCTCTTGGTCTGCCTGGACTGCAAAAAGTCCTGGGAGAGGAGAGGTGAAGCTCCCCTTTGGGCTGAGACACTGGTCTGGCAATGATACTGTAAAGGAGTTTCCCTCTGGAGCCCACCAGTGCTACACAAGATGCTTTTCTGGCTTGGAAAGAAGCATCTTGGAGATTAAAACCCCATAATACTCACAATAATAGAAGCAAAAAATAATAAAAGAGCCTGTAGGCATGGGGAGGACAGTGTGATAGATGAGGAGGGAGAAGCCCTTAGCCAGCTCAGCTTTTTGCACTTCCACAGCTGTTTCCTGTTGCTTTACAGAAGATAGGAATCCTTCCCTTGCAAAAGGCAAATGTGCTCACACCAAGTGATGTTATGCTGAGACATGAGGCAAGGAGGCAGAGATGAGTCATTGCAGCTACAATTTCCATGTTCTAGGGAATTTTTCAAACTTGTTACCTGTCCCTGAGAATGTATGAGGCTTCCTGCTAGCCCCAACAATGATGTTTGTGAGCAGTTCAGGAATACGGGAAGTGATGTTGGCTACTAGCAATTACTGCCTTCGTAAAGGACTTGATCGTTAAAGACACTTATGAATGTGTTCATTATTCACTGCATGTTTATGATTCTTATGCAGTTTTTATCTCTATCTTATTAGAAGGAAATACACCAGGAAACAATTTCCTCAGTGCAAAAGCTGTGTAAAAATATATAAGCACTTTAGATATCCATTATTTATTTTTTGATCAATTAAGAGGAGACACACTAGTTAATACTTGACTAATAATTTGCCTAGCTTTGTGTTGAATAAGTACATGGTTAGTTGAAAAGCTGCTTCTCTTTGAATTGGCTCAGGTTTTACAAAGCAACATCTTGAGAAAGCGGCAAATCCTTTGGGAAACCTAGAATATGAGTATGTAATTTAAAATTAACTTTGTAGTTCCTAGTTTTTTATTTACTGTTCAGAGATAACTGCTTTTGCTGGGGAAACAACCCTGGATATAATTTTGTAACCTTGTTTAGAAGATATATAGTATGTACTAAACCATCCTGGCAGCATTTAGTGATCAGGTAGTGAATGCATACACAAAATCTGTATTAATATTGTTCCTTCCTTTTGCGAAGTTTCCTTTAAAGCAGATGACCATCATACCCAACATGGTTTTTTCAATTCATGCTTTCATTGCAATTGTTCTGCTGTCATGATAGTGGTGGTTCTCCAGATTTTTGGGCACCAGGCTGTTGCCAGCTCTCAAAGCTTCCTGTGGGAGAATCCTCAACCATTAGCACTGTGTTTTAAATAGGAAGAGGTGCTGTGTGAGACCTACCGTAGGCTTGGGCTTAGGACCAAGTTCTCAACAGCATACCATCACACTGGCCTCCTGGTAGGAGAAAAAGTCATTGGGGGATAAACTGCTGAAATCTGTCTAGGTGGTCGATGTACCCCAGGGGCAGGTCACACTGACACCTGTCTGCTTAGTGGTAGTCAGTGCTTCTCTAGGCTGGCTGGATGGTCGGTCTCTAGTGCTGTGCCACTGGCCCAGCTTCACACTCACCCTGCAGTGCCCCTGGGCTGGGTGTGAAACACCTCTTCCCACCTAAAGCAGGAAAAGCCGAGGATTTAGCACAGTCTCCTTGCCCAAGTGAATACATGATACTGCTTCAGAGCACATGTGGCATGTGGTCTGAGTATCACTTCATTTTGATACAAAATGGTGGAGTCAGCCACACTCACACTGAGTAGGCTGTGTCAGTGGCAACCTGCCCAAGGAACTCCTATTTCCAGTCACTGTACGTAGGAAAACAAAGTCAAATCTACTGTAGACAACTTCGTAACTGTGTGTTGCTTTTGCACTTCCCAAGCTGTTAGACATCTGTTTTATTCAATTCACAAAACTCCCATCTTCTATGTCTACTGGTAGCTACTATGCCTTTTTCTTACTCCTGCCTTGCCCCCACATCCTCTCAACACTTCCCTTCCATACAGACTCTGTGTGCTGCTCCCTGGACAGGGAGCCCTTAGCCTCTGTTTCAGAGGAAAGAGTTGTCCACAGAAATGGACAACTAAGCCCTTTTCCCTGGAAAACCAGGATAGGATTTTGAAACAAAGCCAGTTTATTCAGAAATCCTTTTGTCATAATTCCCAGGGCAGACTTTACCTTCAGGGCTGGGGAAGTGCAAGGCACATCAGGGCAAAAGGTCTCTGGGGTGAGATTACTTACACTTATGGTGAGTGAGCATGTATTGTTCTTGTGCTGTGTGTTTTTTATTTTTAAGAGCAGGAAAAGATTTTGTAACCTTCTGTGAAGAATAGCCTCTCTTTCTGCAGCTTTGACTCACGGTGTTTGAGTATCCTCCCCTGAGCTTTCTCCAGGAGCTGTTTCAGCCAGATGCTTTGCATATGCAGAAAAAGCATCTGTTTGCTCAGGATATAGAGCACCTTGGCCTTCAAAAAATTTAATTTACTTTCTACTGGCAGTGCTGCTTATGAATTTATTGTTCCTCGTATGACAGGGAGAGTGTAAAACTTAGAAAAAAGGTGAATTTTAGAAACTATTAAAAGGGTTACTGTGAGAAACATGTATGTTTAGTAGCAAGACCAAAGAACTTAAAAATGGCCCTCCAGCATATTTGTCCCTCCTCCTCTACCCCATCAAACTTTGAGGTTCCAGCCATTCAGCAGAACCTTTCCCAAAAGCTCATTCTCATTTGCCAGGGCAACAGCACTGGTGGGGCTTTACTGGCTGCCTGCCAATCTGTTGATCACTATTATTCTAAAAGCTTTCGAACCTATTGCTTAGTTTGTCGCATGTGAGCAGGAAGATGGAGACACTCCAGAGGTGAGGAAGCAACTGAAACCTGAGGAATGGTCTCACTGGAGACGAGACCTGGAGTACGTCTCTTCACCAAGCACCTGCTGCATGTCTGCAACAGTCACTCCTGTGTTTGACCTTGTGTGTGCCATCCACATTTCTTGGGATATGCACATAAGCTGGAGCATCTGATGTGATGGGAGGGTGTAGGTGTATGGGCTCAGGAATTTACCTGAAAATTTATTTATTTATTTACCTGAAAAAATTAACCTGTGCTGTATGAAATGCCTCTTTCTACTCCTGCGCACAGTTCTGAAGTCAAGGAGACTATAACTAGAGAAAATGTGCGGCCCTACCTGTTGGCAAGAGACTTTACTGAAGTTGAAGTAAATAGAAGGAAAAATCAAAGGTCAGAGAGCTAAGACTTGGATTTATTTTTTTCTTCTTGCATGAGTGTTACTGAGGTGAGATTACCTACTTCTTTCTTCTCCACAGAGATTTCACCTTGATACTTAATCTTTCACAGTAAAGCCATAATTGTCTTATACAGCTTGCCGGGAATGCTGATCACCAGCTTGCCTGTGAGTTTCAGGGTCTACTGCAGCTCTTGAGATGATTTATCCCATCATTTCATGCTGAGACTGTTAAAATTCAGACTTGTCCTATGTGAGGACAATGTAAGCTACTCTTTGAGTCTTTCTGTAACATTAATAATAATCAACAGACACTAGGAAAGAACTTGAGGGGGAGAAATTGCTTCTGGACAAATATCTTTGGCTTAAGCACTCATGAAATATTCCCAGTGCTGCTCTGCCCCACTATCTGTGTCTCTCTGGAGCTTCTGCCTGTGACCTTTCCTGGGCCCTTCAGTGCCTTGTTATGGGATTGAGGAGTCCTTGGATGGATTTATAGTGACTTTTCATTGTTTATATACTACTTTTTTCTTTGTGAGACAAGACCTTTTAATGAGTATTTGAAAATTATACAGCAATGAAAATTTGTGACGTTTTCAAACTCCAGTTAAATAGTTGTTCATGAGGGCCAGATCGAGGGGATGGAAACTGAAGTAAATAATGGGGCCAGGCAGGAATACACTGGTAAAACAGCTTTTGTTTGCCTGTGTGGGAAACTATGTGGGTTTTTTTGAAATGGAGGTGTGTGGATGAAAGGCAGGTTGGGACAGGGGTTGTGGCTTGGGATAACTGCCTGGGAGGATCCTCCTGACCATGGCACAGCTGGGGCTCCTTTCAAGGCTCCTGGTTTAGATACATCTGCTAAATTTTGAACAGAAATGCTAAAAATATTTCATGGATAGTTTCTGCAGCTATCTTGGTTGGTTTGGACTCTCCCTTCCTTAGGGAACTTTTACCTTCCAAAACTGAACAAAAATGTAGGTTTATAAGAATGTTCCCCAAATTGGAAGAGCACAAGTCCTGGCTGTTTAATGCAGTGGGGCATATATCTGAAGAAACTGCTAGAAAACAGTATGTGATAATAGCAGAAGAAACAAGAAATCTCAGTTTTATTAATACAGATATCATATAAAAGTTGATGAAATAACTTTTTGATCAAGCAACATGGCTTGTTTACCAACAGTGGTAATTTATCAGAGACCAGATACATTACTCTGACAGCCAGTAGCTGCAGCTGTTGATCTAGCCAGGTATTACAGTCAGTAACCAGAGTGTCTCCATACAGAAGCTATACACATGAATTGCCAAGAGATATGTGTTTAACAGTACCATAGCCTGAATAATTCAGATTACTCTGTAAATGATTCTTTTGGAATGTATGAAGTCACTAAAGTAACTAAACAAGACCCAGGTACAATGCTGAGGTTTAATGTAAAATACCAAGTGTTCAGTATGTCACAAGGTACCAGTGCCCGCTGTGTAAGATGTCCTTGCTTTGTGGAAGCATTGATTTTTTAATTTATTTATTTCTTTTACTCTATGCAGTCTGGGATGCTACAGAGGCTGCAGTAAAAGATCTGGAAATAAGTATCTGTGTAATAGCAGCTCTAGTTTACCTTGTTGTTTGGTTTGGTTTTTTTACTTTAACTAGGTTCAAAGGATCTACATGTGGTAAGTAATGGGTCCCAAGATCTGCGTGGGTCATATTGTGAAAATAAAATCTGGTTTGTAGTTGTCCACCTGATCAGATGCATGTTAGTACTTGTTTAAGCAAATCCTCTAGAAATTTCAAAGCTGGAGCTCAGCCAGCCTGTGCTTCCAAGGAAGAGAAGCTTACAAGAAAATTCAAAGGAAGGAAATGGGAATTAAAGTATAGCAATAAAGTTGCTAGGTAGGTTTTAAACACATCTGGAAGTGAATTATTTTGTAATGCCCAGTATTCAATCAGTGTTTAAACAGAGCTTTTGCAAAGCTACGGAGTTTTGAAAAAATCTGAGAATTAATCTGTGTATAGCAGAAATGCAAGCTTCAAGATATGCTTGAGTTTCATGGTTGTGATTTCAGCCAAGGTCAACCAATTATTCAGCTTTACCTATTGCAAGCTATAGATTAGCCAATGCAAATACTGTGATAGTATGTTCAGAAATACCTTGGATTGTTCACCTGAACAAAATATCAATTACTTCTTTGAGAGATGAAGAGAAAGCCAATATTTTGGTAGTAGTAGCAATCTACTGAAAGCAAGCATTGCTTTACTCCACAGTGAGGCAGTCATGGCTTATGCAATGCACGAATTGTTTTAATCTCTTTAACATGTAGGCAGGGATGAAATGAAGTTTTGCAATATGTATCATTATCCCAGGGAGAATCATGGTTTGGAACTCTTTTCACAAGTGTAAGTTAAATCTATTTAGTAGTATTGAATATAGCTTTCTCTCCATTTTACTAGGTAAGTCTGTTAACCACATGTTTTTCCTCTATTAATTGTGGGGAAATATTGATTATGTGTGCCTTGTTAGGGAATTGCTACTTACTGGGCTTCCATTTGAAAGGATGGCTGAGCTGGGGCATAAAGCAGGGCTTCACTTCACTGTCGGCCAAGGATGAGCTCTGTTTTCTGGGGGTGTACGGCTACAGGGTGTGCTGCTTTGAAGTAGCTGTTCGTAGCTATGGCTCCAGCAATGTGTATGTATCGAAGAAAGTTCTTAGCACAATTGCTGAAGGATAGCTGGCATGGAAATACTGTGTGGTTTTCTGTCTCGCAGCACAAGACAAGATTTTTAGGAAAAAGAGAGTCAAGTGTCTTTAAAGGAGAGACTTAGAGGGATGAGCACAAAGTTTCTGTAGGTAAACTTTGATCTTTTGGTAGTGAGTCAGTATTAGCATCCTACTCGAACAGAAATATTAAAGAAAGAAGTTGCATGGGCTTTTCAGAAGATTAGGGGTAGAAGAAATTGTTTTCTTTTGCCTAAAAGCTATGGCCAAGGAACAGCAAGGTGGCCTGACTTGGTTACTTGCTGTAGTTCGATTTTGGCAGAAAAGAGTGGTCTTTCATTTGCTGCAGACTCACAAAGCATCCTTTAGTTCTGTGCCTTGTTCACATTAGGCTTTGCACTTATTTACTCATGCCAGCATGCATTAAAACTTGCCTGTTTTTACTGCAAAGAGACTCTTCTTTTATACAGCCCTGGTTTGAGTGTGAGTTTGTGCTCTGGGGTGCTGACATCTCTCTCACTTCATGCTTTCTGCAGAGCTTAGAGCTGTGGCTGACCATTCTCCAGGAATTTAGCCATCCATATTTTAAGGGTGGATATTCAAATGTGTGCAAGCTGGAAATAATTGTTGAAATGTTTTTTCAATGAAAAAGAAATTGATGCAGCATAAGGTTATTTGCCTGCAAAAGAAAACTGCAGCATTAAAGTGGGTAGTTTCTAAAACTACTGACTTGCATTCATATTAAATGTGAGCATGCAGAACAGTGTTAAGTTGCTTGAGTATGAATTATGTTGAACTGGTGCTTTGTATTATAAATATCCATGGCATGAGATAGGTATCTTGTCATGAGACCATATGTCTGATTGCTTGCTGCTTCCAAGTTGTAGTCTGTTTACGTTCCAGCACCTCACTGGGAAGTGTGCAGTTGCCCTCTGTGTCCATGTTGAGTTGTCTTCAAATAACAGTGTTTCTGTGCAAGTAGAATTTCCTTGGCACCATCCACAATGTGGAGGTGGGGTCTTCAATTCCAAACTCTTTGGAGGAGAGACTTGTTCTTTATGTCTAAGGCATCTGTTGACATAAAATGTCTGCTAAACTACTGTACTTTACTAGAGGACCAGGCTACCCAAATCTTGACCTGGGACCTTGTGATGTTGTGCAAACAATATGAACAGGTTGCTGTCCCAAGTATTCCTAATCAATATTGGAAAGAAAGAAAAGTGAGTTAGGAAGATACCTCCTCATTAGTGTGATTATTTTATTACTGGAATACCAGAATAAATGCCCTCAAAAATCTTTGTGATTTAACAGTGTCTGCCATAAAGCAGCATGTTAAAGAATCTGGTTTTCTGGCTATAAAAATCAGCTCTGTGATTCAAAGTACTACAGTGCTGTGTCTTGTGAAACATTTGTTCTATTAATATCTCATTTTTATAAAGTGGAAGCACTGTGATCTCTTCTGTGTGGGGATCTCTCACTGAAAGCACTGAGGAGCTCTCTGCACTTAGAGTGGCTCTGAGCCTGGAGTTATGATGGGTTCAAATTGCAGAAGGTTGGTTTGGTTTTTGTTTGGTTGTTTTTTTGTTTTGTTCTTATATTGCCCTAGGGTTGTGGTAGACCCATGCCAGCCTTGACTTTTTAAAACACTTTCATTAGTGTGAAGAATGAAACATTCTCTAAAATAACATATGGCAAGAGACAAACAGTTACGCCTTTTCGGGCACACGTGTATACCTCTATGCCTCTTAATCAAACTGCTTTTGAGTTTTGAGGTATGGTTTTGTGGTAATTCTTTGGTAATCACATTAAAATAGGAGGAGAGAATTTGATAGTTCTGAGATTCGGTCTTAGACCTAAGACAAAAATTGCTTTATAAATCTAAAAACTGCAAACCAGCAGCAGTGGACGACTGTGCCTCATTGAGCCTTGGAGCATGGAGAGGTTTAATGCAAATGCAGCAAAGTGCCCAATGGGACACCTGGTCACTCCAGTGCTGGAAAGGGTGACTGAGACTCAGCCTTCCTTCCTGGAAGGGAAAGTAAAGAAACTAAAGACAAGTTCTGCTGGTGATACCGACTGCTTTAATATGGAAAAGAGAAAGAAACTAGATCCTGCTCTGTGGGTAAGGAGGAAGAGAAAAAAATAGGAAGCACAAGAGGGTTTTTAGGCACTTTCCAGAAATTTCAGTTAGCAAACAGAAATCCAGATGTGTATCACTGGATCCATGTGCTAAGGAAAATCTTTCTTAAAAAGTAAGAGGGAGAATGGCCCTTCAAATTGGACTCCTCAAATCATATTAAATGCTGAACTACTGGTTCCAGCATTTGAAAAGTTACTGCCAAAATCTTGTAAAGCCTGTCCGTTATGATGGCTACCACTGTTATGAACTTTTCTCTTGGTTGTTATCCTTTACCTTGGGGCAGGGTGGGGGGGGAAAGCTGTTTCATTAGTGGAATTTGATGTTGTATGCTTTGGGAAAGCAGCAAGCAGATGTTGGATGTCGGGGTTGGGGTGGGGGATGACTGCTCTATACACTGCCTCTGACATGGCTGCTTGCTTATTTCATGACTAACAGACTTCCAGAAGGGAAGCAGGGCTTAAGAGTAGGAATAACTTTTCACAGACATAACAGGCCTCAGAAGACTAGCCTCTCTTACTTTAAATTTGATTAAACTCATGCCAGGATATTGCTTTCAGATACTCTGTTCAAGGGGAAAGTGATTTAAAAAGTGTAAGGAATTTGGGTCACAAATTAACAATTTTTCCATTGTTCTCCTTCCTGTCTGGTTAATAAACTGTGGCTTGATTTGGAGAACTCATCACGTACAACAATTGCAGGAATAGCCTATGTTACAATCTTGTGACTCTTCCATGCAAGATGTATGCTGTTTGTGATATTCTTTCTGCTTTATCTCGGTCACCAGCTGCGTAACCCCTATGAGAGAGAGACTCTTACCAAACATAACTCTACAGGTGATGTGCTCATTTCCACTGCTGTTCTTCCCTGATTTTTTTTCCCAGTTTGGGCATCACTAAAATGTATGTCTACATAATGTCAGCTGCCATTTTAAGTCTGAATCTGTTCTGTGGAGAGAAGTCTATCTGATTGACATCTTCTAGTATCTTTTTGTTAAAAGCTTGAAAACTGATTCTCAAAAGCGTTAAGAACGAAAATGCTTGTGAGATGACATGGCTTCACCCAACATATCTTTTTCAGTTATTCTATTGTCCCAATGCCTCTCTAGAAAAATTGGATAAGAACAGGCTAGGTGAGTCCAGCTGAGGTTAAACTAAAGGCTTGTGGCAGAGCATAAACTAAGCTCAGGTCTCGTAGCAGAAGCAACTATCCCATTTTTCTAGATTTTTAACAGAGTTGCAGAATTGCTTCTTGTATTTTAAAGGTGTGTATTGGATGGTTTCCATTAGGCAAAAGCATAAGCTGGTGTTGCAGTGTGGGAGGAGTGTAAGAAAAGGAAGAAACAAAAGACATTCTTCACAATCCCTGGAAAGCTTTCAAAAAAAAAAAGTATCAATGCACTAAGGGGAAAAATATGAAGAAAGCACATACAGCTGCTATCAAGTAAATTATGCAGGGCTGATCAGATGACAAAAACTGTTGGAATATGCTTCAGGGACTATAAGTGCATTGCTAAAGGAAATCTGGTAGAAGTTTCATAAATAAGCAGGAGTTTTTATTGATGAAAAACTGTTCCACTAATGTACCTTCAGTTATAAAATTATGTTCAAGCTCTTCCCGCTGCTGGATCCTCACCTAAGGAAGATCTTACTGTAACTGAGAAGAGTTTCCAGCATTAAGGAAAACTGAAAGTAACACTAATATTTTGCATATTCTGGCTTAGAATTTTGGTATCCATTTATGTGCAGTATCTCCAAATCCTGAGAATCTGGGAAATTCAAGTCCTGCCATACTGTCATGGAGTAAAGGGCTTTGTCCTGTTCTGAAGGAGGCATTTCTACATTCCCATTAAGCTAAGAAAGGGCTGCAGAAAGCATCGTTGATATATGGGCAACTGTCACTCAGAAATGTGAAAAACCTTTCAGAGGTGGGTCTGTAGTCAGCTGTTGTGTGCAGGTCATGACTGTTCTGCAGCAGTGCCCTGAGAGGCAAGTTGCACATTTCTCAAGGGGTAACGTGTTTTCTGCAGTGGTGTTGTGCATAGGTTCCAATGCCCTTCTGATACTTGCCTTTCCAGTGCTGAGGCCTGTAGGAGGAGTAGGCAGGATTTTTTTGTTAGATGGAAGGTTTGACTTGTTGAATTTGCTTATCTGAAAGAAAATCTAGAAGTCAGAAGGCAATGGGCACAAATTGAAATACAAGGTATTCCATTTAAACAAAATACATTTTTTTTTATGATGAAGGTGGTCAAGCAGTGGAACAGATTGCCCAGAGATGTTATGCAGTCTCCATCATTAAAATTATTCAAAACTGGTCCTGAGCAATCTGCCGTAGGTGACCCTGCTTTAAGCAGAGGGGCTCTACTAGATGATACTCTGGAAGTTACTTCCCAACTCAGCAATTCTGTGATTTTTGTGAGGCCAAATAAGGCCTAAGAACTTAGCATCTTATTCAGGTATTGAATAACCAGTCCTGGTGATATTTCCATATGTCAATAAGTGGAAATAAAAAAGAATAGCTATGGGCCAATTTCCAAGCGACTATATGTTGATGTTAACAGAAACCTATCCTTGCCTTAGTCTTCCTCTCCAGTGACAGATTCTATGAAGCGAGTTTACGGGAAATGGAAAAGCCTCATTATATCAGGATTCTTGGAATGAGAACCTGAATGCTTGTTTTAACACCAAAAGCAGGATTCCAGTGTTATTTAGTTGCCTAGATCAAAGTCAGCAAGCAACAGTCCACACTCAATGGCTGCTTAACTCAAGATGTGTAAAACTAACAAAGTTCCTTCTGGTTTGGCCCAAAAGCTATGCACATAAAGTTGGATGTGAAAACACAGACACAGGTAGCCAAGCATAGGGAACTATGACAACCTGTATGTATATCAGGGTTCTTGGAATGAGAACCTGAATGCTTAACACCAAAAGCAGGATTCCAGTGTTATTTAGTTGCCTAGATCAAAGTCAGCAAGCAACAGTCCACACTCAATGGCTGCTTAACTCAAGATGTGTAAAACTAACAAAGTTCCTTCTGGTTTGGCCCAAAAGCTATGCACATAAAGTTGGATGTGAAAACACAGACACAGGTAGCCAAGCATAGGGAACTATGACAACCTGTATGCCTTTATGACCCACAGTTAGGGTAGTGTTTGTGACTGAAAGTTCATGAGGGGTTGGCTCCCCTCTATGCTCTGAGCACAAAAGAAGCCCCAACTGCCCATGCTATCCTCATTCAGAAAGGCAGAGAAGGAAGCAATGTTCACATCTTGCATAGGGGCTTGGCAGTAACTTGCAACTCCTCCCTAGGAAGTGATAGCTCGGAGTTCAGCTATTTCTACAGTCTGTTCTCCTGCCTTTCCAGCAACATCCCTAATTCACAAGCTGGGAAACTGTCCAGGCTGGACCTGGACTCTGGACTGGTTTGCTGCAAGGAAGTAATGAGATCAAATCATGGCCAAGCAAAAGCAACATAACTCTGTAGCCTAGTGTCAGTGGTAATTTCCAGGGTTATTTCTGCAGCTTAAAATGTGTATTCAGCACTGGAAACACTAATTAAAATGCCTTAACTATAAGGCTATTATGCTAAAGTCAGTTTCAACTGCTCTGTTTCTGCAAGATCAAGACTAGCTGAGATGGATGCAGAGTCCCAGAAGAGCACTTGCTGCTTTGGATGTCAGACAACTGGAAGTACCTACACTATGGGTCAAATACAGTTGCTAGGCCCAGAAAGAATCTAGATAGATGCCATGGCATTCACTATAGGGAACTCACTGCTCTGCATGAGTAAATGTCCAACTTTTAGGGGTGTACTAGAAAGAGGCACCCTGAGTCAGACCTAAATCTGATGTGTTTCTAACTTTAACCAACAGCTGATGCCTAGGAAATAAAGACAGGAGCAAAGTATTAGTTGGATCAGCTGAGACCAAAAATCTGTTACCCTAGGAATCCTTGCAGGCAAAAATATTTTATGCAACACCCAGAACCTCAATTGTACAACCCCTTCCACATCTGTGCAGGAGGTGTTGCCTCTTGTGATTGTATTCAAATGGGGTACATTACTCCTTAGCAGTCTGATTTTGGTGGGTTATATTGCAGGGGTTTTTTGCTACTGAGGTACACCAGAAAAACTTTACAGGTTTTGATAACAGTAAGAAAATAATTCCTGTTTTTGTCAGGAAATCATAGGCTGTGGTTTTGGTAACCCAAGACAGTTGAAAGACTTTGATAGCAGTGAGAGAAAAAGCCCTTTTTTTTTCCCCCCTTTCACTCTTGGCTGGGGGTAAATGCAATCCATGTGGCATTGAACTTTGCAGTTCCCACTTGCTAACCAAGCAGTTGTGTTTGTAAGCCATCTTGACATGGCGTTCTTCTGTGATCACTTGATTAGAACAGACACTTCAGCTTGATGTTTCTGCTGTGCACACTGGTGATTAATTAAGACTGTATTGTAATAGCAATGACCAGCAACCCCATAGCCACATTAAAGTGCAAGGAAGCAGGTCTTGCTATACTAAACTATTCTGCAGCCTGACTTGACACTGACTTTGAGCTTTTTTTTGGTGGGTTATCTGTCACAGCAATTGGAGCCGTATATTCTTTATGTAGAGTATTAACATTAGAGTATAGATTTTGTGGACTAAACTTCCCCAGTGAACTGTTCTTAGCTGTCCACACTGTGTTTGAAGGACATCTAACTGATGGGTGCCTAATCCAGGACCGAGACTTTCATGTAGGATTGCAATCAGGTCAGAAGTTCTGTTTTCAGGCAGTGTTTTATCCTACTGGGTGATGTTCAGTAGGTGGACTGAATTAAGTACTTCTGTACCTCTTATGTCTCTTTTAAATTGCAAGTAAAAAGACAAAAAAACCACCCAAATAACATTCTTAGATGCTTTGGCAATTGCTGATATTCTTGAGGGAAGTTTGTTAATGTTGTGTCTAGGCATAGCTTAAGGCTCTTCCATTCGGATCTGCAAAAACTGACTAATTCACAGTGGTCTGTAATATCTACCCTTGTTGCACTTCAGGAATCACTTGTAAGTTTAGTATTGTAGCAATATGTGTGGCCAGATATCAGATCTGGCTGGGATTTTAGGTAGAAGAATGAGAGCAACTATCTCTTTGAAGGTAAGAAAGTGCCAGTGATTTAAAAGGAGACTGTAACTGTAAAAGAGGACTGTATGAAATGGCATAAAACCAAACTTGCCTTGTAAGAGGTACAGAGTCAGATCCATGGCTAATATCAGAAGAGCTGTGGGAGTATATAGCTTATGGAAACATAGTACAATTTGGACCTTATTTTCCTGCATGGTTGCTCTTCACTTTTTTTTTCTTTACAGTAAATGCTGCCTTGCATTGACTGTAACATTAGCTCAATTGCTTTGAGGTATCCTGGTGGAATTCACTTTACCATGTGTTCATCTGATGGCCATCATCTCTGGTACCCCCAAGGACTGAATAGCAGAACCACAGAGCTAAATACATTATTTTTTGCATGTTGAAATAAGATTTAACAGGCTTGCTTCCTGTGCCATAGGCTAATCTTTCATTTCTAACTTGACTTTTAAAGGAACTTAAAACATACTTTTTTCTTTCTCCTATTGAGTTTTACAAAGCTGAGCATTTGAAAGCTGCGTGAGTTGGGTGGGACCAGAGCTAAATGCTGACTCTTGTCAAAAGAAAGAATTCAGTTAAGAAGTTACTTCATAACTGATTATTGAAGTTTTTTTGCTTCCTTTCAGAAGCTGACGGGTCAAATGTAGGTGAGCATTACTTGTGTATCTAAGTTCTTTAATTGTAAATGTAACTCTCTTCATTTTATATTCCAAATGGATACTGACCTTGTGTAATACTTATTCTGAAGAGAAAGCAGTCATTTAATTTTTTTTCTTCTAGAAGAGTCAAAGAAAAATGAAGCTTTACATAAAGAATATTTCAATATAATGTTTTGTTTGGGGTTTTTTTCCTTGCACAAGCATAAAAGCTACTCTAGATTTAATACTTTGAATTTAGACATTGCTTTTCACCCTGGTGCCTGAGTGCTTATGAAGACTTGAGCATCAGAGCTTGGCTTCAGACCGCGTTTGCAAATACTAAAATTTTGTGCAGAAACAGCAGGTGCTTTCTTCCCGAGGCAGATTCATTGACAATATAACAGAGAATGAAAACTGAGCTGGATAACACTGCAATTGTCACACAATAGAGCAGATCCTGTACTTCCTGAGTGCCCTTTATGTGAAATATTGCAGGCAACTTGGAAGTTTCAAATTCACCCAGAGAATGGGGTAGCTAAAATGAAACTATTATGCTTTTTGTAACCACCACACATATAATTTAAAATCTGTTAAAATTTGTTTTGTTAAAGTAAATGGTTCAGCATATCATCTATGAAATGCAAATAGAAAATTACAAACTTGAGGCCTCTTTTACACTTAGTGGCAAGTTTAAATCTGGATGACTAGCTAAGGATAGAAGAAAAACTTTTACCTTTTCTCTCACGTTATAAGCATTATTGAGTGAGGTCCTTTATTAAAAAGTGACATCAATGTTTACAGTCATGGAAGCTGGGCATGAAAGTTACATGAAGATCACACACACCATCAGTGACAGAGCAAGGAGTACAACTTGCGTCAAAATTTCTGGACCAAAGTAGGACAGTTTGACAGTTACAGCTTTGAACCTTTGGTTAATTTGGGGTATGGTGAGGGTAGATTGTTGTAACAGATGGTGAACACTGATTTCTTGCCTGTGTGATTAAATGGGTAACAAACTATACAGGTTTCACATCCAGTTATTCCGAACACCAGCAACTTCAACAGTAACCATTGGGGATGAGCAAGTAGTCTTGTTTAGGATACCTGGCCCAATTCACATCTTTTTGTTAGGACAGAGGGAATTTTTTGTGCTCTAGGAGATTGGTCAATTGGAATTAGCCATGAAGTCATGTTGAATGTGATGAATAGCATCTATTATCTCCAAAAGTGATAAATAATTCTGGAGAGGACTGAATTTTCTATTTTAAGTTTGGGATTTTTGTTTCGTTTTAGGAACATATTTAATCTAAAACAATCAGGAAAAATAAACTTCTCAAAAATAAGAAATGAAATGGTGCATTCATCCTCAAACTTCTTAAAATTCCAACTTAGCAATAAATCCCAGACCCACTTATTTGCCCCCTACCTCTAAGTTAGAGATTTGATGAGCCAGTAATTTATCAAAAAGGCTAGGGGCCCCAGTAGTGAATGTTGTGACATTTACACTCTTTTGTGAATCAAAGCCAGATTTCTCAAAGCTCAATGCTCCAGCTGTGTTGAAGGCCTGGAAAACATTTTTCTTTGGCATCTAGCACCAGCGAAGCCCTTTACAGTAGAATTGCTCCAGTTAATAGCCATCCTGGTGAATTTGGACTGCCTCCACCTAAAGCAGGGTGAAGCAAGGGACACTTTCAAATTGTAAGCAATTTTCTGTCTTTGCTGAGAAGATTGTTCTGATTTGGATTAGTCTCTCCCTGCCCCCTGTCAGCAACAGTGTCATGTCAGGAAGGAATGTGACATCTCTGGTTGAATTCAATGGGCAATCTTACTGGGTTTGCAGAGTTACTTGGAGAACTGAGAGCTTCAGTCTGTAAGATGGACTAGTGCCCAGTGTGACTAGTAAAAGCAAGAACACTGCTAAAGTCATTACTAGAGAAAAAACATACCCGCTAACTTCAAATAGGCTGTTGGTTTCTTGAGACAGAGCCAAGCTTCTTTTGATACTGAGAATCTTGCCAGTTACCCACCCTTTATGTATGTATATATAAAATGTTCCTTTTGAACCTGAAATGCTAAGAAAACAAGACATGTGTGAACTCACTGTCTGCTTATCTATGCCCATTCCTTTCCCTCCAATAGCTTTTAGCCCCACTGCTCAATCAACCCACCAACTTTGAAAGAAAGTTTTCAATGATCATTAAACTACCACTGGTTTGATGGGCAAGCAGAAACTGAGTTAAGAAGCTGCTGCTACTGCCCCTCTGCCAGAAGAGCAGGGACAGCTCAGGACTCTGTGTTGCAGGAGGCTGATGATCTTGCTGGTCACCTGGAAGATGACTGGACAGTTCGGGCTGCCTCTTACCTCATGGGGTGCTGGGTGGATGCCAGGGGAACCTGGGCTGTTGCCAGGAACGGTGGTTAAGAAGTAATGCTTGCAGCATGCCTGCAGGAAACCAGGTTTTGCTAGTTGTGCTGCTTGCAGGACAACTTCTTAGCAAGGCTAGCTATGGAGATGCATTGCTCCTCTGACTTCTTCAGCTGCTCGGTCATTTGCTGTGCCTGCTTTGCTGCCTCTGGCTGTGCACAGAGCTGCACTTATCTTGCTGTTCAAATAGCTCTTATGCTCCCAAATAACAGTGAAATAAAGTCTTGGACACAAAGAAGCCAGCACAAGACTTTGGCCTTCCCATTGTGTTTGGTTTCACCTGAAGGCTTTTTGTTTATTCCTTTAGAACCACAAGCCTTTGAAATTATTGCAGATAATATCAACCTTCCTGTGACAGACATGACTGGATTTGTGTTTAAGGGGCTCCCTTTTTCTGATGAAAAGGTATGAGAAGGGAATGCTTCAGGTGATGATGAATGGGCCAAAGGAAGCTCTTTTGGGTAGAAACAACAGGGTCTTGTGTGGTTGTTTCCCCCTCCTATTCCCTGTATGTATAATGACCTGCTTGAGTATGTAACTTCTGTTCTGTAAAAATTATAGGCTACAAGGTTTCTTTTTGAAAGTGTGCCATTTTAATATGTCTCTGAGGTTTTCAAAGTGGCTTGTTCCTACTGGATATTGCCACCAGAAATTCTCTGAAGAGAATGTGAAATGGTCTGTGAAATGCTTTTATATTGCTAGTCTAGCAATGGGTGTATCCTATCCAGGGCAGATGGTAAGATGATGGATCTTGCCTGATGTTACTTATCTGACTTCTTATCTATCAAGGAGAACCAGTTGAGATGATACTCTTCCTTTAGTTTCTAGACATATATTTGTATTGGTTTGTATTTTCCACAAAGTTTCATTTTAAAAAATATATACATATATTCTTCCTCCATCCTCTGAGCAGAAGTACAAGAAGTCAACCAGCAATTTTTTTTCTGTTGTAGAGATGTTTGCATGACTTGCAGTCTTACTGTAAGTGGGGTGGAAAGACACGTGTTGAAGTGATTATGTATAAAGAATCTGTTCCAGCATGTAATCCCTACACTCTTTTTATAAACAAATACTAATTTATGCATGCTGTCTTATGGAAAGCATTGGCTAGAATTTAATAGGACTTTTTTGGGGGAAAAGTGAGTAGAAATCTAAGAAGGAAACAGTAAAGGAACTAGATCCTGATGAATTAACACAAGAGAAAACAGATGGATCATGAAATGTTTACTGGAATAACTATCTTCCTAACTAAAATGACTTGATACTTCACCCTAACAGTTTCCACATGGGCCTGAAATTAACCACTTTGAATTAAAGGTGCATATGTATGCTTGAAATGAAGAAGTCTTAGTTGTCACTTCCAAGCCTGCAGCTACAGTATCACAGAAATAGTCTGCTGTAACTGCTAGAAATAACTGTAAACCAGTCATTCTATTCAGAGGGAAACTTAGTTTTTCTGTCTTTGCCTTGACTCTGGCTGACCACGCACTGTACTTCTTCACCAAGGCATTGCACCAAAGCACTGGGCCTTTTCTGGCAAGCACATGGACACAACACCCACAATGTACTTAGAGTGCATTATCCCTTTTGACAGAAAGTTAAAAACTTAGAAATAAAATATTTTATATTGTTAATTTTAAAATAAAGCTTTTTTTCCCAACAATAAGAGGATATTTCTAAGACTACTAGTACCATGTAATGTATTTCAAGACATACTGGTTATGAAGGTTAATTTTTTTTAAAGTGTTAAGGGTTTTTCTGATGGTATGGAGGGACTGTGCAAGTACTGTCACAGTGTCAAAGGTGAGCTGTGGAAAAAGAGATTCAAGAAGTAACATCCTGGCATTTAAATTTTCAGGCAGCTGTGTGAGCTGCTGTTTCTTCCTAAATCAGCAGTGTCTCATGGGAAATGGCTGGGACAAGCTGCTGGGTGTTTTTACGTCACTGTAGTGAATCTGCTCTTCCTGAAAAGCTGGAACCTATTTATTTTTAACAGCCCCACTTATTTCCCAGGGGTCAGCATGTTTTCACATGCTGCATTTTAAAAATTTCTGAAGCAGAATGGATGATTAGACCTGTCAGTCCTTTCACAACGGAAGATTGTCTGCTGCCAGCTTCCTCACCTCCCTTCAGGGTGGTAAGCCATAAGGTTTTGATACAAGAATACAGTAAGTGACATACTTCTACTTTTTGACACTTCCTCCACTTTGCTATAATCTTAACCCAGTTCTAGTTCTTTGTTTGAGCTAATCTGGCAATAAAAGTTAAAGACTGGCATATAAACGATGAGTGTGATCACAGAGAGGCAGTGGGGGAAATCTGCCCAAGTATTGATTGAAGGCTTCTGGGTTTGTAATTAATCTATGTGCTAACTGATTTCTATTGCAATCAGTGCCCCCCCCCTTCCTGCATAGGGCTCACTGGTTGTCTTGTGGGCACAGACTGCCATGACATATGAGGATGAATGTAGTTGGGGCATGGGCTATAGAAGAAAAGAGGGTTAAAGGCACCCCAGTTGCTGTTCCCATGAAACACAGCAACTGATCAAGGGTATTGAAATGAAATGGAACAGAATATGTTAGTTTGCTCTTTTAGCTGACTGCTCTCACAGCTGGTTTGTAAGAACCTGAAATTGCAGTCATTGGTCATATTATGGGACAAAAATTTGTGAGGATTTTCCATTGGACTGGAATTCTAGTGTCTAATCAGCTGTAATAGTAACTCTTCTCTTTTTCTGCTGCATATTCATGACATGTGAAGTGTAGGTTTTCACTAGAGGGATGTTTATCAGTGACTGGACTGGTCTTCCAATATGCACAGATATTTCTGTGAAAATGTGAAAGCATGTGATAGTTACTCTTTATCTTCTGTATACATTTGATGGGAAGTAGAGTTTCAGCAAGGTACAGTGTTTTCTAACACCATAACGAGGTACCCTTCTAAGCCTATGGAAGAAAATACTCTTCATTTAAAGAAACAAGTAGCAGATAACTTTCTGGACTCTGTCATCATTACTTTGTTCTGAAAAATCTTAATTGCAGTTAGTTATAAATACTTTTAAGGTGGTTTTCAAGTATTGAGTACAAAGCTTACTCCTGCCCACAGAAACAGCTTTTATATATTGTTGTGGTTTAACCCCAGCTGGCAACTAAGTACCACACAGCCGCTTGCTTGCTCCCCCCAGTGGGATGCGGGAGAAAAAACTAGTGGATTGAGATAAAGATGGTTTTTCTTTACCTATAAAACTATGCATGTCAGCAAAGCAAAATAAGGAATTCATTCACTACTTTCCATGGCCAGGCAGGTGTTCAGCCATCTCCAGGAAAGCAGGGCTCCATCAGGTGTAATGGTTATTTGAGAAGACAGACACCATAACTTCAAACATCTGCCCCCTTCCTTCTCCTAGCTTTATATGCTGAACATGATGTCATATGGTATGGGATATCCCTTTGGTCAGCTGGGGTCAGCTGTCCTGGCTGTGTCCCCTCCCAACTTCTTGTGCATCCCTAGTCTACTTGCTGGTGGGGTGGTGTGAGGAGCAGAAAAGGCCTTGAACTCTGTAAGCACTGCTCAGCAATAACAAAAGCATCTCTGTATTATCAACTGTTTTAAGCACAAACCAAAACATAGCCCCATACCAGCTACGATGAAGAAAATTAACTCTATCCCAGCCAAAATCAACACACACATAAATCTTAGAAGAACAGTTCCAAATATTTTCCCATTTTAATTGTTCTTAGAACTATATTCAGAACATATTCCCTTACTACAGATATATTAGGACATTATATGACTATTCCAGAAGTGCACAGAAAAGTGATGTTAAAGATCTATTGGCTATTTAAAATCATTTGTGGCTAAAGTGAATTAGAAGATCAGTAGTATTACTAGAAGTGGGAAATCTTTATGTATTTAAGAGTTCCTCTACTGTAAATGTCAGGCTTCTGAAAGAAGAATGGGTTGCATCACAACCCAGATAATGGGTTGCTTTTAATTTATTACTTCAAGTAAAGAGCTAACCAAAGTACTTCGCTGCAGCAAGTTGAAGTGGTTTTTTTATTATTATTATTATTCAATGCATACATCCTGGCCGGATATCTACAGGGAGTTGACAAAACACCCAAAATGTCCTGTTCCAGAAGCAGTTGAGTATGGAGTAAAACCTGGGATGGATCATTTAGACTTTATCTTTGCTGTGCTTTGCTTGTTCCAAAAACAGTTCTCACTTCTAAAAAAACAAAAACAAAAACAAAAAACACAAAAAAAAACCCACAAAAAACCCACAAAAAAAACCCCAAAAAAACCAACAAAAAAAACCCCAACAACAAAAAAACCCACCAAACAGTAGTAAAAATCAGGGATAAATGGTCCTATTTTTGAGCTCCTAGCTTCAGTAAAACACCAAAACAAGTTGTCTCAAAGACCCTAGTACACTCTATCATTGATAAGAACACAAAGGAATTATATTGCCAATATGAAGTTCCAGCCTGGTGGCTCTTTCCTGTGACAGTCAAGGTAAATATTTCCTTGGAAGATATTGTTGATCAGAGACTTTCCAAAATTTGAGCTAGCTCAGAACTGGTTTATAAAAGTTTCTTAATTGAGATGACTGAATAACTACCATTATATCCCAGACTGGGAAGAACATGAGTCTAATGCATACTGTTGGGACAAATTATGAGGTAGATTAGTAACTCCATATTTGAGGTTTACTGCCATAAAAACAATAAAGCAGTTCTTTGGAAACTTAAGATACTTGAAGGAATTTCATGCATGAGGCTGAATGCTGTTTTCATACACAGCATGAAAATCTTCCTTAATTTCATTTTCCAAGAGTCTTTTATGCAGAATCCTTCACTGGTAACAGCATTCTTAAGGTAAAAAGCAAAGTATCCTGCAGGCACAAGTGCTGAGTCAAAGTCAAGGCAGTGGTAGAACATTATTCCAGTATCCTTCTGTTGCTGCTGTTGGCATTGTCCCAGTTACAGTACTGTTACACTAGACTAAGCTTAAGTACCCTTAATTGTCACAGTGCAGTACAGCAGGTACAGGAAAAAGCTACTGTCAATTCAGTCAGGTGGTGAAGATTCATTCATAGCACAGTAGACTGATGGCCTTGGACATGGCAAAGTAGTCTACTAACTTAGAGATTTCCTAGATCTGAGTTTCCTACAAAACTGCATTTTCCTCCTCTAGGAAGAATGGAAGGAAAGCTTATGCTTTTAAGTCAGAAATGTCTTTTCTTAGCACACCTTGCGCCAGACAGCAGAATCAATCTATACAGTGGTTTTAGTCTCCTCTCTTGTTAATGAATGAATGAGCAAGATCGTTCCAGGTGTGACTCAACCTCAATTAATTTCAGTGATCAGGGATTATGCTGGTCCATTGAGTTTCTCTTGGGTTTGGTGGTTTGCCAAAATAAATCATGGCAATATGAGGGTTTCTTACAAGTAAGACTTGAACTCAAATTCATTCATTTATCTTTCTTTCACTAGCAAGCCATGCAGTTTGCTTACATTGGCACGTGTAAACAGAACAGTGAGAATCCTCCACACAGTTTCTATCCACAGCTTTCTTGAAAATACATCTCTCAACAACTTCTTGCCCTAACCATTAGGACAAATGTTCAGCTTAGATTTTCCAAGTAAAGTTTAGTCCTTATGTTCACATTTCCCTTCCAGAATAATGACCTTCACGGTTAGCTCACTTCATGATTTCTTTTTGATAAATTTAGCTCTGGTTAAAAGTGTTAAGCCTCACTTACATTACAACAAATACACCTGATCTTGGAAGCTAAGTGGTTTCAGACCACTCTGAGACTTAGAGAGACATTTGAGAATCCCAGGGACTGAAGTCACAAGCCAGAAGTCCTGGTCAAGTACTGGTCTAGAAAGACCAGATGAGCTGATAGGTGTTGTTTCACGCTCTTGTTACTCTTGGGCTGATGTAAGGAGGAAAGGAGAAGGGGAGAAAAGCAACTAAATTAACATCCCTGGAGACTGAAGTCTTCCTTCAACAGAAAAAGCAGTGGATGCTGTAGTGCAAGCTTCCTTGCTTGATATGATGTCACAAAGGCTCCTTCAAACTCATTCTCAGGGGAGTTCTCTAGAGGAGAAAAGTACGTTGTTCCTGCACCTGTGACCTTGCTGCTTACGTTGTCAGAGATGACTGCCAACTCAAACACTTTTGAGCTAGAGATGCCTTCCTTGGTCTGAACTGATGTTGTTCCTGACATAGGTATGGGCCTTGGAAGACAAGCTACCTCCTTATCTACCAAAAAAAAAACCATTGCAGATTTTCTTCTGCTGGTGATATCCCTTCCCTAGGAAAATTGAAAACACTTCTCTGAAGTGGCTGTTTTTTGGGGTTCATTAATGTTTGGTATGCATTAGCTTTTGAGCTTGAGCTGGTATTCTTATTATCCTTCCTTTGTCCTGATGTCCTAAATCTC
Source organism: Mesitornis unicolor (assembly GCF_000695765.1). Classification (NCBI taxonomy): domain Eukaryota; kingdom Metazoa; phylum Chordata; class Aves; order Mesitornithiformes; family Mesitornithidae; genus Mesitornis; species Mesitornis unicolor. The sequence goes on from NW_010157679.1 coordinate 31,934, forward strand.
CTACTCCATTCTCCTACGTCATTATCTGAACATTGGTCTCATCTCCACAGTCCCAGGGATTATTTTGTTGTGATTAGATAGTTGTAACTACTATAATCCCCATACTTTCTCATGCAAAACCTGTTCAGTTCTTGCTTCTCTTGGAGAAGTGTATATACAGAGTTGTGTGGCTTTTGTTTATCGGGTGATGGTAGGGAACACTGGACTCCAACTGCAATTTTGGATAGTTCCCCATCTGTAGAGTCAGGATTTTTGAGTATATATTTGACACATAATTTGTGTCTGGTTACTGCTGGAGCTAGCATGTGCGTGTATTTGTGTACTGAGAGTAGGCACAGACTGAAGTTGGAAGGAGAGGTGCAGAAAAGCTGAAGGAACAAGGCTGTGATATGCTGCTGCTGATTGCTGGTCTCCTAGAGCCTGTGGCAACAGGCTGCAGGGGCTGGCAGTCACACAAAATGGAGGGCACACAGTACATGTGTGCATGTACAAGTACACATGCAGCAAGTCTTCGTCCTCAGTCCCTCAGCTGATGGTGTGTTTAAATCTATGCTTGCACACATTGATGTGGTCATTCAGCAGGCTCCTCTGGTTCATGGACAGAGCTCAAAAGGTACTTCTGCAGAGCAAGGCACCATGCAACTTGGTCTCTCCTTGTGGGGCTGCAGGCGTGACATGCTACATGCAGTCCCATCTTGCTGTGGAGCCCATGTGATTGCTGGGCCTCTAGAGAGGCAGGTTGGAACTGGCTCTGCTTACAATGCAAGGGAGAGTATACCCCAGTAATGACACACTGCCCCTTTTTAAGACTTTCTAATTGGGGGCCGGGTGCAGGCTGAACAGTGGCAATCAGGCTTATTCACACTATCTCCATCAGCACACTTCAACCCTCTTCAGTTCTGGATCAAGGAGGTATTTTCAGCATTGTTTCTCATGGTAATTTGCACATTCAAAGATGTTTTTAAGACCATGTAACCAAAACCACCAAAATAAAAAGCTTTCTTAGGAAATCAAACTTAAGAAATTAAAGGAAATAAGCTTTTGTTTGGGAAGGCTCCAGAGAGAACAAGAGGAAATGTAAACAGTACATACAATCTCCTCTCTATTCTAGTTTCCTCTTGGCAAGGAAGGGCTTCTTCGTTTTCTACTGAAGAGGTTAGTATCTCTCTCCAGAGCCAGGATTTCATGACTGATTCACAGATGCTGTTGGTAGACAGAAGGCAGCTAGATGTCTCCACTCCACTGCAGTTCTCAGCAGATTTTGTGTAGGTATTTGTTTGGTTTAATTCCTCCATTTTCCTAATCCAGTAGATGTGAGTGAGGACTGCACCAAAGCAAGGTTAAGGACCCCCTCTAGAATTTGTTATTATCCCTCTTTTCTCCTGTTAATTTGATCTTTTGTCCAACAACCTACAGCCTCCTTGTGATACAAAGACACTGCATAATTTGTTAGTAATTTTTAAAATCTGTGTCAATCATATAGATGCAAACGTATGTATGCAAAAGAAGAAACTGAGCTTTGCTCAAGGAAAACCTTACCTAAGAGGTATAAAAGTAAGCTAATTTACACTCGCTGTTCATGAGTTATGAAGGTGCCATGTGTTCAGAGTCAGAAGGACCATTAGGATAACCGTCTGACTTACCAAATAGTGGGACCTAGGGAATCTCAACTAGAAACCTCTTCAGCAAGATTATAATCTCTAGAAAGATATCCAGCCAGTCTTGAGTTGAAGACTCCGGACAGTGAGTTGTGTCCTGGGGAGGCAGTTGCAATGGTTTAGTTATTCTAAAACACAGAATATTTTCTTTAGCTTCATTTTTCAGATGCTGGATCCCAGTCTCTTTAATGTGTTATACTGTTTATTGTTTATAGTTAATTTCTTTAATCAGTGTCACATGGAACTGAATCTGAAAGACTTGCAGAAGCCTGCTACCTCAGGATGACTTTCTTTCAACATATGCATTTATAAAATGAAAGAACAAAACGAACCAAAAAAACCCAAGAAAAATCAAATATTGTTTATGAGGCGTGTTGGGCAGTTTCAAAAAAAACTGTGGTAACTGGCATTGATCATGTTACTCTCCTTTATTTTATATAGTTAATGTATCCTAAAACATTACAGTTGTGCCAGCTGAGCTATAGTAACCACATGTGTATGCTTTTAATCAATGGCAAATGAGAAGGAATACTGGCTAGGTTGGCCAGCAATGGGAGAGGGGTAAGATAAATTCAGTTATTTTCCATTTGTTGTAGTCTCTACCCATTCACGTGACAACTACGACAACTTTAGTGGCACATAATTGTTGTCCCTGTTTCTCCTCCTTTGCTCTGCTGCGCTTTTGCCTAGGGTCAGTGACTGACCAATAGCTACATCCTGTTTAATTTTTTATTTAAAAAAAACCCAAACAGTAAATTGGCTCTACAGTAGCGTTTTCCCAGTAGTCTGAAACTTCCAATTGACTTTCCATTGACTTCAGTGCATTTTGGATCAGATCTTAAAACGAACATCTGGTTGCAAATTCATTAGCCAAGGCCTAACAAGACAGCTTCCACAAAACAGATACCTTCACACTTTTTGCTTTGATACTTCTTGAACATCTTACTGTAAAAATTTTGTGGTCTTGGGAACTGTAGAGCAGTGGCTTCAAGAGCAGCTTCAGCGTGGCATTGACAATGCGCTCACTCGCTGTTCTCTGATCCTGTTATTTCCTCTTCAGAAGTACAGCTCAACATATTTCTGGCCACGCCACCCAACACACAGGATTTACAGCTCAGCTGAGCTACTGTTGGTATTGGAAGGTTACCTTCTTTATTTCTCCCATTCCCTTTCCATTTAGTCAAGAAATTGTGCTGCCTTTCTCTATAAAAATTCCAGGCTCTCTGTAGGTGTTAGGAGGAGAGTTCCCCTGCTCTCCCCCAGCCAACAGGTTAGCAGCGGGCATTGGCACCACCATTTCTATGTAACTGTTGAGTTCCCTTTTAGAACTTGGAAGGGATCTCAGTGGTATTTTAGGCTTTGAGGGCTCACTTCATCTGCAGGGGGGATACTTAGTTTCCTAAAATTCCAAATAAATGGGACTCAATATCAGCTATATATGTTTGTATTTATCATTATAAATACACAGACATAGAAAACCAGGAAAAGTGAAACCTGACCCATTTCATCTCTCCATCCTCTTTTAATTTGCTTCCAGTAGTTTACACAAGCAGGAAAATACAAAGGGGAAAATAGGCTTCTAAAGAGGTTGCATTAATCTGGGGGGGGGAATATCCCAATGCACATTAAGAAAGGCAAATTTGATAGTTCATTTAGCAAAGATATCAGTGCCTGTAGACACATAATTTTTATAGCTCTGCTGGATTCCACCCTTTAAAAGTTTTTGTTGTTGTTGTTGAAACCATAAATTTATAAATGTTATTCTTGTCCTTTTTTTGGACTTTCTCCATTTAATCAGTTTACAGTATATGCGGATTATCTAGCTCCCTCCTGGTGTGGATTTTTCTGACTAGCAGTGCATTTATAGTTAAACAAGTGAGGCATTTGGACTGTAGTCATTTTGATTTATAGCAGCAGGAACAAAGCGAGAGAGTACAGACGTCAGTGCTGCTGCTGCTGATCTGGCAACAGAGACTTCCTAATGTACAAATTACGTCTTTCACCACACAACTCCCTCTCTACCCTAACTAGAGACAGGGAAGCATGCTTATTTAATGCCGTGTGTGCAATCTATACAAAGGTGTAATGTATAGTACCGAGTGAATATTACATTGCTCATTCTATGCATACAGTTTCTATTTTGCTGTGTTTTTTGCATTTTAAAATGAATATTCCATAATGGTAAATACTCAAATTCAGTTTTCTTGCTCCTTCTGGGCAGAACAGTCAAGTGTGAGTTAAAGCCAGTTGTGAAGGTGGCTCTGGTGCTTTACACTGCAGTGAAACTATTCATTGTCTACAGATCACCAAAACACCATGGTGTTTTGTCCACATCTGGCCCTGGAGGCCTGTGAATAGCTACTTCATAGGTGAAAGCCTCCAGATATTCATGCTCAGCTCCCTGCAACACCAAGTAGAAGGAGGACTATTTTGATAATATCAAATATGTGTGATAGCACAAAGCAAGGCTCCAGAGGAGATCTTGTCTCAGTGGTGGCATTTCAAATTCCAAGGCTAAATGTAACTGTCTATACCTCCTTCTATTCTGTATGTAAAGATCCTGCCAGTTTTCCTTTACAAATGGCATGAAGCATTCCACTAACCAAAAACCAGACTCGGCTTAACTGGATAGAACAAAATCTTCCAGCAGTCATCACGCCCAGGGACCAGGCATCACATGGCTCTGGTTAATAGGTGGCTGCATTTCATTAGTGGCTGGAGTGATTCCTGAACATATAGCACCACAGCCTGTATATCTGCTAAGCCTTTAAAGCACTTTGGGATTAAAATAGCTCAATGCAAAATAATGGTCTCAATTTAGCACTGCAATCTGCAGCCGAAGATTTGGAACAATTCCCAAGGCATAGCAAAGATTGACTTGTTTCAAACCTGCTTTTCTGAAGGCAGATCCAGTGAGTGCAGTGCTGTATTCTGTGTGAAGGACAGGGGGCTACCCCTCCATACCCCATTAGGGCAGGTACAGCACCCCTCAGCTGTGCTGACAGGGAAGAGTGACTGTTTCTGCATAGACAGCAGGCTGCTTCCTGCTCTGCAGGCATCGTTCTGCCATCAGTATTGTATGGCATATATTGGCAAAGGCTACCCTTACTTCTTGCAAGGGCAGCTTTTAATGTGGGGACATAAACAGTAAAGTCACCCTTGTTGATATGTACTGGCATATGCTGTTTGTCCCATCTCCCGTTTAACGTGCTTGGGTACTGAGAGTTGCATCATTCGTAACACACAAACCATGCACAAATGAATCCTGAGGTCAGTTTTGCTGGATTGAAATGAAATAATGAAAAGAAATTTATAAGAAGGTGCAGCCACAATGGTAGAATGTGAATGACTGGGTGAACGTGGGTCATTTGCCATCCTTGGGGCACTGCAGCAGCCCTTCTGAATACCTGCCTGACTTTCCTCAGCCCTCCTGTGACTGGGGCAGGTTGCTGAGCCGCTTGCACGCTTCAATCGTACCTGGTATGGCAAACATGGGCTGAGTCAGTTCCCTGAAAACCTGTTCTACGTGGCTTTGTGGCCTACTGGTTAAATGAAGATTTATTAAGGAGAACCCCCACTGACACAATGATGTAAAATATAGCTGAACAAAGAGGTAACATAAATGCAGTTTCGTGCATGAGCTGGGTATGAAAATGAGTAAGCTCCTTTCTGTTGTTGAAAGGATCCCTATTGCCATCCAGCATTGATTTTTATGATGCCAGGCTTATGTTTCCCTTTCAAAATATATATTTTGTGTATAAAATCCGAATAACACTGTTTCAGTGCACATTGAAGTCCTTGCTGTGCACAAGTTACTCAGTTGCTAGATTACTTTTTCTCTTCAGAAATCTAATTTGTGATCTTAATTGCCTGCCCTTCTAAAACTTTTTTCCCCTTGTATTTTGAAGCAAAATGGTTATTTGAAGTAGTTGGTGCTACAGAACTGAACTGTTTCTGAAACTGTTGGTTTCTGCATCAACAGAAAAAAAGATTTGCTACCACACAGTTTTTAATACACCCAGTCCTGAGCTGGAAGGGAGCAGGGGTCGATGCAGCTGGGAGGATGTAAAAATGGCTGTGCCTCATACCACTGGGACTTGGACGGCACCAGGCTCATTTGCAGCCTAAATTAATATAGTCTTTAGGCGGCTTTAATTTATCCAGCCAATCCCTGACCTCAAAGGACCTTTATCTGCTGGGGAGGTGCCAGGAGGTGGAAGCTTGTTTCGGTTGCCTTGCATGGTGGCAGTAGGGAGGTGCAGGATCTGTTCCAGCTGCTTAACGTCACCAAGGATTCCTGTACGGGAGGGCAGCACTGCACCAGGCAGCAGAAGCCAGTTTCGGAGGAGCTTGGCACTGCTGCAGTTAAGCTGAATTGAAACGGGGCAGGGTTTGGCTAGAGTAGGGCTGCATGATCTGCCAGCCAAATCCAGTGACGCTTGAATTCACTGATTCCCATTGACTCTCACAGGACTGGGATATTGTCCTCTCTGCTGTGCTAAGCACGGATACATCCTGAAGTAGGGCAAGGCCTGACCCCACAGAAATTTGGGGAGTTTTGCCAATCATATTCTCTGGAGGAAAAGAAAAAAGGTGGAAGGAGACAGTCGGGCGGAAAATGTAAATAAATACATTTTGGGTTTAACTGTGCCCTCCAGACTTCCCTCTGACCTTGATGAGCAGGAAAGAAGTGTGAATGGGAGGCTGGGGTTACGCGTGCAGCTGAGAACATGGACAGAGCAACCATTTTATAAACAGTCACTCTTCAGAGCCCAGGACTTGATCAGTGGGGGGGTGGGTGAGGACAGCAGAAAGAGGAGAAATAACGGTGGGTATGCAGATAATGCAAAAACACTGTAGGCTGTTTTTTTATTTAAAAAAAAAGGTGGTTTTTTTGGGAGAGGGAAATCTGTTATAATGCAGTAAGCTGAGAGGGTGCTGGATACAGCCTCCCGCTTCCAGCCTCTGCAGTGACTGGGAGACCAGGGCGTGGGGTGGTACCTGATGAGACCCATGCCTGCCTGTGGCATGGGCCCCTGCATGAAATAAATGCATGAAATATTATTCATCATTTTTTAAGGGGAGGATGGAAAATACCCCCCTCCCCACTCACACAAAGGGACCATTAACTGCAAACGGCACCCGCCCCGATTTATAAAAGGGATCATTGAAAAAATAAAATAATAATAAAAAAAAAGATAAAAATCCCACTAAGGAGTCTCATTGAGGAAAAAAAAAGGGGAGGAGAAAACAACCCAAAAAACCCCAAAATCCAACCCAACATCACGGGAGGAAAGGAGGAGGCGGGGGTGGGGGTAGCGCAGAGC
>NW_010157679.1:39128-40336 GCF_000695765.1 Mesitornis unicolor
GGCGGTGGTGGGGGGTTTTGAGGGGAAAAGGTGTGCGTGGAGGAAAAGAGCAAGCCCGGTGGGCGAGGCGCTGTTTCCTTGCCCTGCCTAGTGCTTCAGTGGGGTGACTTACCTCAGTGAGCTAAGGGGGTTTATTATCACCACCACCACCCCTCCACCTTCCTTCCCCGTCAAGGGCAGGGGGTGTGTCCTTCCTGCCCACTGTGGCCCTGTGGGCTCAGGGGTTACTTCAGCTTCAGCACCTGCCTTCATGGAGCTGAACGGTGAAGGCTGGCCGCTGTGGGTAGGAAGCGCTGAATTTTCAGGTAGTTACCGCTTCACAACTTGGGAAGGTCGGTACGCGCTACTGAAAAACTGCCCGCTTGTCAGTTTCCTTCTCGCAGCTTGTAGGAAGCTTGGGGATTATGGCCTTTTTTTAGGGAGGGAGAAATTAATCTTTCCTTGCAAATTTCTCAAGGCTTCTCCCATATCGTCTCTAAGACGCAAAAGAAGATGATTATTATATTGCTGATAATACAGACGCTTAAGGTTTGCTTCTCTTTGCAGTTAATTTTTCCTGTACTAAGAATAGAGAACTTGAATCCCATTCATAGGATTTTCTCTGCAATTGCAACGTAACCATTTGTCTTCGGGACCAGGAGACTTTTCATAAAATTCTGAAAGGTGGCAATGCTACATTTTTTGTTGTACTTCCCGCCTTTGGTGTTTCCAGCTGCTGTTAAGCAACCCTGAAAATATCTCCCTGTTTGTGTGACTGATGTTGTGCTATTCCTGAACAGTACTTAGAAAGGACCTCACATTTTGGGGTCATCAGTCTGGTAACTTCCAGCTCTGTATTCACTACAACCTTTTTATCAAAAGGACAGTACAGGAAAGAGTTTTTCCCCTCTGTCAAGCAGGATGACTTCTGAAGCAGAAATGTAATGCACAGGCCTTGACTGAAAAATCAGAGACCAATACAGTGACAGAATCTGTGGAAGGAAACTGAAAAGGCGGCTGCTGGTGGCTGTGTCTTAGCCAGTGCTAAACCACACAATATGTTACTTTTTTTTCAAGCAGGCAGGACACTGGTAGGAGCACACATGAGCCCATTGCATCTGACTGTACTCTCACATCTATCAGAGACGTCTGAGGGCTTTTTTGGTCAAATGAGATTAACACTGGCGCAAGAGAAAGAGAATCCATTCTTCCCTCCTCTCTGCTTTCCC
>NW_010157679.1:40367-44567 GCF_000695765.1 Mesitornis unicolor
TCTCTGTCCTGTGTTCTAGGTCCTTGCTCTACCACATTTGCAAAAGACAAATTCTTTGCTTTTGCAAGACAAATTCTATCCTTGAAAAACTGTGGTTTGCTGAAGGTTTTTATGGAGTTTTCAAATCAAAAGTGCTGTCTGGAACATCTCTGAGGCTTGTGATTGTGAGTGCTGGTGTTTTTTGCTGTACTAGCCTTACATCTTCACTTTTACACAAATTCAAGTAGTGAAGCAGTGTGAAATGCGCTAGTTCCTTCAGCCAGATATAGTTTACTTGGATGGTCATGCAAAAAGAAGTGATGGCATAGCATTTTGATTTGGAAAAAAAAACAACAAAAAACAACCACCACCAAAAAACCAACCACAAAACAATGTATTTAAAAAAGCCTTAATCTATTCCCATTAAATTCACTGGTGAAGATACAAGTGAGAAGAAGTTACAGAGCAGATTTACAGGCTCAAGTGGGCAGGGACCTCAAGAAGACATCCAGTCCCAGCTCTTGCTAAAAGGAGGGCCAGCTAAGAGATGAGACCAGGTTGTTCAGCTCAACCTACGCTCTTCCCTCACACATCATAATTTTAAAGCATGTCTAGCAGAGTTGCCACTGTTCATAGGTTTGAAAGGCAGGAGACTGATTCTCTCTTATCTCACATGAGTATCATCCTTTCTGAGATTGGCTGCAGCTACTCCTCCTCTATACTTGTATAAGGGAGAGGAGAAACCAGTGATGTTAAATCGAAAGGAAAAAACTCTTCTCTGTGTATGGTCATTGAACTTAATTTCAAAGACTAGAAATATTTTGTTACGACTGCTTTAAAGTTACAGTGTATTTTGAAAGTATCCTACATTTAGTATGTATTTTGTTTTTCTTTTTTTTTGTTTCTGTTACCAAATATATTCAGATAGAAATATGAATTATTCTCTGAGAGTCAAAATAGTAAGGGTAGATAATTTACTGTAGAGTAGAATTCATAATAGGAGTTGCATGTGTTTCTAATAGAACTTGATTTTATTCTGTTTTCCTTAAATAAAGGGTTAAAAGTCATTTGGAATATAGTGTGGAACATACCTTGCAGAAACATGCAGTTAGATATTTTCCTTACACAGAAAATAGTGAAGAAACAAAAAAAACCTGCATGTTGGACACTGTGTCTGGGGTTTAAAAGAGTAGCTCCTATGAGCCACTGGGATGGTTGAGGAGATGTAGCTTGAAAGTAGAATGAAAGCTGAATGAGCAGTAAGTGGAAATTGTGTGATTTACCAATACTGGGATTACTTATTTAGACTAAAGTATTAGCCCTCCTGTACAATCTCAAATGAAGGTTTTTGACTGAAAACCAAGGAGAACTTGACTTTCAGTTGCTTGAGCTTATTCCTTTAAAAATTATACTTAATCAAACATGGGTTTTACCTAGCTGAATTTGAGAGGGTTTTACCCCTCACTGCTCAAAACATTTGAGTACAAGAGACACCAAGACAGCTCCCTTCCTACCACAGACTCTGCCAGCATCCCCCAGGGGCCTAGAGTGTGCCTCCATGTCTTGCCATAAAGTAGAGACTTTGGTCTATGAGGGAGGCTATAAGGAAGAGGGCTACAGAAGTAAATAAAACAAACAAACAAGAGAAAAGGACAGGTCTTGGTTCTTTGGAGGAACGTGTCATGGAAAATGGTAGGGACAAAGCCCAGGTGGCAGTGTTTGAACAAAATAGATCTTTCCAAGCTCTTTTCTCCTATTTCAGCCCTTTTAGTTACCTAAGGTGCCACAAATTATTTTTCAAGAATAAGGTGTTTCACATATCCCCATCAGAGAAACTCTCAGTACTGACCGTCTAATGTTGGGCTGGTGTCTAAGACACCTAGAAACTTGTGAGCAGAATGACCCACTGTGTCTTTTACAAAACGTAATATAGTTACAGTTTCATCTCATTGATGCCGTGCACACCCACAAGGCAGGTGGATGCTTTCTCAGCAGGGTAGGGGACACTGGATTTTACCTCCCAGGAGCAAGGAAGTGGTGAAATTCCTGCCATAGGAATAGAGGAGGAGAGAAAAGAGCTGGAGCAGAGGCAAGGTAAAGGAGAAAAAGTGCTGGAGAAGTGAAGTTGCTGCTACTGGGAGATGGGGGAAGTTTCCGTACAGTCCCCTTCTCCGTCTTGAGCAGTAACTGCTGCCCTGAATACGTTCATCTTTCCCAACAGAGGGGTGCATGAAAATCCAATCAACAAATTCACACTTCTAAAAATTGGGAAAGGCTCAAAGTGTGCAAAATAAGCCACCATATTGTTACAATTAAAAATCCTACCGCATGACGATAGCTAAGGTTTATGAGGAGACATGAATCAGAACCTGGTGGCCATACGGGTTGAACAAAAATGAAATGTTTGCAGAAGTAGAAAGGAAAAGTGGACAAAATATTCCTGAAGGTGAGAACACCTAGTTCCTTATCACTTGACAGAGCAAATTCAGAAAGGCCTCTCTAGATTAATGTACCAATCTTCATCTGTTCTGTGAAAATACAAAGATTAACGTTGTGAAATTAGAGTACACATTTCATGCTGAAAGAAAAATATTTTTAAAAATAACAAACAGAGATACAGCTTTGTATCCTGACACTGATTTAGCGCCACCATCCTGGTAGTGCTGAATTTCATGTGAAATTTTTAAATGTGCCTTTCACCCCTCTCCTTTGAATTGTTAAAATATGAGAACAAAAAGGTGGTCATTTTCATAGCATAAGAAATTGGGAACTGCATCACTCCTCTGAGTTTTCTTTGTGCTATGTGCCAACTTGCATGTAATGTCAGTGCAGTGGGGCTGCTCGATCATTATTACTACTGCAAATTAGCTTGCGAGGTGGAAAAATGGCAGATACGGTGGTAGGTTCTGGGTTTTGTTTTTAAATTGGGAAAGTGGGTGAAGCAAAAAGGGGTGTGGGGGTGTGTGTGTGTGTTTGTGTGGTATTTCAGTTCTAAACCTACACTGAACTCTCTCCAAGATCTTGTTCAAATCACTTAGTGGAAGGCACCATGATTTTCAGTCATGTCAAATAGTATGTTACCGTGCAAGAATTCCCACTGAAAGCAGTGGAACTAGCCAGGGATTAAGGCAGTAATCAATGTGAATAAAGATGATAGAACAGGCTCTTCACCTCTCTGCTCCTGTTTCCCAATTTATAAAATAAGAATAATAAAATTTCACAACTGTTCTGGGTGTTGTAAGGATACATTAGCTCATGCTAGCAAATCACTTTGAAGACAAAACCAAATGCTGTGCAAATGCTAAGGATTCTGTCTAGATGTGCAGGAGTGTATTCACAGCTCAGGGACACAAACCGAAATAATGGCTTTGAGTGGGGAGAGGGCTTTTGCAAGAATTAGGCTTTAATGATACAGATGTCTACAATATCTGGAACACTGTGCAATAAATCACCTCGTAAAGACATACAAAGAAAAAAATTACAAACTGCTTGGGAGAAGTGATAGTATGGCACTGCATGAAAGAGAATTGATTCTTGCATTGTGCTGTTTGTTAAGTATTGGTTATGTATCGCTGGGTCAAATAGTTCTGAGCTGAGTCAGCCATGTGAGGAAAAAGTAAGAGACAGCAAACTTGCAATGTAGGACCTCTCTCACATCTGACAACTGCTGCGTTCGGTTGTTTGCTATGGCTGTGCAGTGTGCATTGTACACAGGCGGGTTTGTCTTAACCAATATTATTTCTATCTCCTCTGAACTTTTAATTTTATATTCCTTTAAAATGTGCTGCTTTCAGACCAACTAGTAACTGAAATGCGCCATGAATGTTCCTTTGTGAATATGATTGGCAGGCTAGGCTGGTAATGCTTTAAAAAATAAAGCAAAAAGTAAAGTGTTGGCAAACTCAGTTGTATTTATTGAAGGTCTTTTGCCTGATGATTTCAGTTATTGACTCATGTGAGGCAAATACCCAGTCCAAATCTATAAGCCTGAAACCACTTCAAGTCTGTCTCTGAGTACAACGGTGTCTAGTAGGGCCATAACTCCAGGTCTCAAGGCCTACCTCTGGAATCCCACAGTGAGGGACCACAGAGTGTGATGTAAGGATTTCTATGTACCTTCACAAGTTTCAGATCAGGATCTTCTTCTCTTCTAACAAAATTACTGTGGACTTGACTTGGCACGACTTGGCACCCTGTCCATTATCTTCCAGCAGTCCTGGC
>NW_010157680.1:0-1620 GCF_000695765.1 Mesitornis unicolor
TCAATACCACACTCTTCAGCCCAACTGGTTAGAAGGTTGTTATTGAAATGTGTCCCGTTGTCTGACTCTCTTCTCTCTGGGGTGCCACAAGATCTGCCTCGCAAGGCCCAGGATGGCATTGAGGGCAGTGACATGAGGCACAGAGGAAGTTTCCAACCATCCAAGTGGGAGGGACTGGGAGGGACAGGGAAGGGACTGGGAGGAACTGGATGGACTGGGAGGGAACTGGGAGGGACTGGGATGGATTGGGAGGGGACTGGGAATGGACTGGGAGGGAACTGGGAAGGACTTGGAGGGATTGGGAGGAGACTGGGAGGGATTGAAATGGACCGGGAGGGACTGTGAATGGATGGGGAAGGGACTGGGAGGGACTGGGAGGGAACTGGGAGGGACTGGGAAGGATTCAGAGGAGACTGGGAGGGACTGGGAGGGACTGGAAGGGGACTGGGATGGGCAGGGAGGGAACTGGGAGGGACTGGGAAGGATTCAGAGGAGACTGGGAGGGACTGGGAGGGACTGGAAGGGGACTGGGATGGGCAGGGAGGGAACTGGGAGGGACTGGGAAGGATTCAGAGGAGACTGGGAGGGACTGGGAGGGACTGGAAGGGGACTGGGATGGGCAGGAAGGGAACTGGGAGGGACTGGGAGGGATTGGGAGGAGACTGGGGGGAAACTAGGAGGGACTGGGAGGGGACTGGGGGGAAACTGGGAGGGAACAGGGAGGGACTGAGAGGGGACTGGGATGGGCTGGGAGGGAACTGGGAGTGATTGGGAAAGACTGGGAGGGACTGGGAGGGACTGGAGGGAAACTGGGAAGGCCTGCGAGGGAAATGGGAGGGACTGGGAGGGGACTGAGATGGACTGGGAGGAGACTAGGTTGAATCGGGAATAAACTGGGAGGGAACTGGGAGGCATAAGAGCAATGTGCCCACGTTCCTCAAAGCCGCGCCGCTGAAGAACAGTGACACAACCACCGGGTGGACCAGGCCGCCAAAGGATTCCAGACAGATCTGGCCTGGGAGCACTGAGCTCGGTGGGCCCGTGACACTTCGGGTCACCAAGGGAGAGATGTCACAAACCGACAGGCCTAGGACTGAGGAGTGGACTTGCACAGGTCATCCATGACTGTGACACAGCCGGACGGGTGAAACCATTGTGGCACGGTGCTCGAAGTCCAAGTGTGGAGCAGCCGGGCGGGTTAACGACATCCAACTGCCCTGGACTCGTCAGGGTCAATGCTCCATGCTCACAATGGTGGAAGCCAGCACCGTTGTGGCAGTGGCACGAGGCACAGAGGAGGTTTCCAACCGCCCAGTGCTTGCTGGCGTGTCCAGGCGGATTTTGAATGTCTGCAGAGAAGGAGGCTCCACAGCCTGTCTGGTCAGGCTGGGCCATGCTCTGGCACCCTCACACTGTCGGACTTTGTCCTCATCTTCAGCTTGAACCTCCTGTGCTCCAGCTTGGGACCATTGCCCCTTGTCCTGGCATTGGACAGCACAGAGCAGAGCCTGCCTCCTTCCTCCTGACACTCGCCCTTTCCAAATCGATCCCCATGAAGGAGGGCACCCCTCAGTCTCCTCTGCTCCAAGCTCAAGAGCCCCAGCTCCCTCAGCCGCTCTT
>NW_010157680.1:2247-3615 GCF_000695765.1 Mesitornis unicolor
TCTCTTCTCTTCTCTTCTCTTCTCTTCTCTTCTCTTCTCTTCTCTTCTCTTCTCTTCTCTTCTCTTCTCTTCTCTTCTCTTCTCTTCTCTTCCCTTCCCTTCCCTTCTTTTATTTTCCTTCTCAGTCTGTCTTAAAGCACCATGCACCAAACACAGCAGAGTGGGTCAAGTCTGGCGACCCCAATCCATTTGGGACCAGCACATCCCTCCCTAATAGTGGGTACCTCTGCCCTTTCCAGGAATGGAGCAGACCTTTCCCCTTCTTCTCAGAGACATAAAACCAAGGGAAAGGGGGAAGAGGCCTGCTCCCACCTCCTCCTCCTTTGATGCTCAAGCCCAATGGTCAGCACGCTCACCCAGAAAGGGGGAGCCCAGCTCTAAGTCCCCAGAAAAATGCCCTGATTTTTAGGGCCCAAGGATCGGTTTCAGCAGTTTGGTCTGTGCTTGTCTTCAAGGTGCGGACGGTTAGCCACTGCGTCCAGGAGGCTCACGATCCATCGTTCTTCCGATGTCCTGGCATTGCTCTGGAGGAGGTTTGATGCTTTCTCTGGCAGAAGGATTAGCAAGGTACGTGTAGAAGCACACCTATCACGTACGGATGACATGCACGGTTGTGATTTAGCAACAATTCCATTCCTGTCTTCTCCAATTTTCAGAGCAAACACCCAGAAAACGTCAGCGTTTCTCATTTCCCAGTCACAAGGGGTGTTCCCCAGGGCTCAGTTTTGGGGCTGGTCCTGTTCAAGATCTTTATCAGTGATGTGGACGAGGGGATGGAGTGCTCCCTCAGCAAGTTTGCAGATGGCACTGAGTTGGGAGGGAGTGTTGATGTGCCTGAGGGTAGGAAGGCTCTGCAGAGGAACCTGGGGACAGGGAGGACACGGTTTGGGACAGCGATGGTTGGGGACAGAGAGGCCATGACTGGAACAGGATTGGGGAGAAGGATGGGGGCAGGAAAGACATGATGGAGGACATTGTTGGGGACATGGAGGACATTGACAGGGACAAGGAGGACATAGCTGGGGACACTCCTGTCACCCACATCCATCTCCTTCTTCTCTTATAGGCTGAATCCGTGGGCTGAGGCCAATTGTGTGAGCTTCAGCAAGGCCAAGTGCTGGGTGCTGCACTTGGGTCGCAATAACCCCATGGACCCTGCAGGCTTCGGGACGAGTGGCTGGAAAGGACCTGAGGTGTTGGTGGCAGCAGATGCCCATGAGCCAGCAATGTGCCCTTGAGCCAAGAAGGCCAAGACCATCCTGGGGTGGATGAGAAGGGGTGGTTGTAGGGCAGAGAAGTTCTCCTCCCCCTCTGCTCTGCCCTGGTCAAACCTCATCTGCAATATTGTGTCCAGTGCTGGGCCCTCAG
>NW_010157680.1:3922-4165 GCF_000695765.1 Mesitornis unicolor
GGAGGACAAAGTCCGACAGTGTGAGGGTGCCAGAGCATGGCCCAGCCTGACCAGACAGGCTGTGGAGTCTCCTTCTCTGCAGACACCCTAACCCCTGGACACGTTCCTGTGTGACCTGGTCTGGGTGATCCTGCTCTGGCAGGGGTTGGACTGGATGATGGAGCCGAGTTCAAGAACTGGATTCAAGAACTGTGTTTGGATACTGGGTTCAGGAAGTGGGTTCAGGAGCTGGGGAGCTGCTTT
>NW_010157681.1:0-6060 GCF_000695765.1 Mesitornis unicolor
CACTAGAAATGTCTCCTGGTGGCTTTGCCTTCGCCTGCTTTGAAGGACACAGGTTTCTCCTATCTCCTGTAGATAAATCCTGGAATTGTTCTACACACCTGTATTAAGATATCTCAATTGAGCCTTTACTATTAACCCTTAATACCAGGCCCTATTGAAACATATTTACATATCAATTATTTCCAAATTCCCAGCTCTAATGCAGATTTGTGGCTCAGTTTGGTTAACAGAAAAGGGCAGGTGTCTTGTTTAGTTGCTGTGAGTCACTTCTTGTAGTTCTTATCTCTCATTTGGCTGTCCAGGACATTTTGGCACCAAGTTTAAGGAAAATAAATCATCCTGCTGCATTCAGTGGCCTATGTTTTAGACTTCTACGCTAAATTTGGACATTGGAAATGCAGTAAATTTGGCAAAAAGGGTGCTTGAATCTTTTCTCATGTTAACAAGCTATCATTCTCACATTTGTATCAGTTTGCATTTGTAAAATGCCTCCTCTGAAACTAAATTAAAAAAGAAATCCAGAGAGGAAAGTATTAAAAACACCAGCTGTAAAGTTGGCTACTGATGATCTGTGCTTCAAAATCAAATACAAATAATATAAAAAACTTATTCACATCCCCAAAGCAATGACCTGGGTGTTCTTTCTTTTTTTTTGTGATATGTTTTCTCGGAAACAAATGCATTAATCAAAATAAATTGAAAATGTAAAGGTCTAGGCAAAACAAACAGAGAAATAGTTGTATATATGTTATAAAATGACATTTGAGTAACAGTTGGAGCTGGCAGCAACGACTACAAAGAGTATCTCTAAAATAGCATGTCCAGTATCTATAGAAACTCCATACACAGCAGAATGTGTTAGAAAATACCTTCTCACCTCACTCCCAGCCCTCCCTGGCTCTTCCCCACAACTGCCTGCACAAGCAGCTGCTTTGTTCTCCCGAGACTGAGTAATGAAATGATGGCGGTTTTTGTCTGGGATTTCAACACGTACCATCACTCTCAGATAGTCCTGCACCCACACACCAGTCTTTTGTGGTTCCTTCAAACGACACACAAGAGAGGTTGCTATTTTTGCAGGAGAGTGAAGCCAGGACCACACGGGTTCTTTTACAAGTGTCAGGCATTTTCTAGACTAAAGGAAGACGAATAATTCTAGTGGCCAGGTCATGGAGTTGTGCGCCTAAGAGCACCTTGTGCTTTTAATTTTGGTTGAAACACTCACCCCTCATGATATTTAGAAGTCTGTGTATCTCCCTGACTCTGATAGAAATGTTTCTATTTACTGGAAAAACCTCAGAGGAAAACAAAGTTCTGACTGATCAGAGCTTTCTTGTGTAAAGCAATAACAAAAACAGGAGAACAGAATGGTCTGCTTGAGATGAAAACCAAGAATAAACATATTCCCAGCAGTTGATTAGTATGGGGAAATTAGTATATATCTATATCTATATACCTATATATCTATATGTCCATATATCTATATACCTATATATCCATATATCTATATATCTGTCTATATATCCATATATCTATGTATCTATATATATATCTATATATCTATATGTCCATATATCTATATATCTATGTATCCATATATCTATATATCTATATGTCCATATATCCATATATCTATATATCTATATAGCCATATATCTATATATCTATATAGAGATATATCTATATAACTATTTCTATATCTATATATGCACATATAAAGAGATGTTTCTTGTAAATGTATCATCGTTTTTCTCCTTCATTTACAATGAAGCACATACAATGTAATTCACACTAAGGTTTGCTATTTCAAGATTGGTATACGGTATCTGATATAAATGACATTAAAAGCACATAGAATCTGACATCTGATAAATGTATCGGGTTGGTCAAAAAGTAATGGTGGCTTTTTCTGGGTACATGAACAGCAAATATTTCACGTGAAACAAAAACTGAATTAAGCAATATATTGTCCATTTTGTTCAACTTCCTTTTGCCATCTTTCAGGCAACTTCATGATTTGACCTTCAAAAAAGTTCTTAGCTTTTTCAGCAGAAAACAATTCCAAGAATGATTTTATATCCTCATAAGCAGTGTTTCACCATCCAAAGAACAAAACAAACAGTAGCCCAATGGTGTCGAGTCTGGTGAATATGGTGGATGTGGTAACACATCCCATCCAAGCTGCAACAATTTTTGACGAGTGCCCAAACTTGTGGTTCAGCGTTATCACGGAGAAACACAACACCTTTGTGATTCACCAATTCTGGATGCTTCTGTATGATGGCTTCATTTAATTTATCCCATTGATGACAGAACATATCTGAATTAACGATTTGGTTCCTTGGAAGCCATTCAAAATTCACAATACCTTTGAAATCCCACCAGACCTTTTTGTCCATCGTTGTTGTAGATGATCCACTGGTCATCACGTGTTATCACACATTTTCTTCACATCTCAAGAGGGAATCACAGATGTCGGTTCACTTAGTGAGATGAATTTCAAGCTTCTTAAGTTGTCCAAGTTGTTTTAAATGGTTTTCAATGCTCGATTTTGATATGTGAAGATTATCAGTAATCTCCTGTGTCATTAAATGCTGACTGGATTTGATCAATGCCTTTATGTTGTTGTTCCTATTGGACTTCCTGAGAGTGGTGCATCTTTAACATCAAAATCTCCGGACCATAATTTAGCAAACCAATTCTGACACCACCGTAGTTTTAAAGCATCTTCACCATACACATCTCATAACTTTTTATAAGCTTGCACAGCATTTTTTCCTTTTTGGAAGTAATACAGCAAAATACGACAAAAATGCTCCTTTTGGTTTTCCATATTGAAATGAACATCAAATAAACAGTTGTTAAAGAAATCATGCACCTTCCTTTTCCAAAACAAGCTTGAACCGCCAGCAGTCAAGTTACACAAAGAATTTGTGGTTTAAAATGAAGTTGGTTACATTTCAAGACATGTTTGTCCACCTATTAAAAAAACCTGCAATTACTTTTTGGCCAACCCAATATATTGCACCATGCAGCACATGCTTTGCTGTGTAGTACAATGAAGAAAATGATGTTTCATCATTTGGTGGGGTGGCAGTAAATATGTTTTATTTGCTTTACTCCCCATAGATTTCACAGAATCACAGAATCACAGAATCGCTCGGTTGGAAAAGACCTCTGAGATCATCGTGTCCAACCATTCCTGTCTACCCACTAAACCATATCCTTAAGTACCTCATCTACCCGCTCTTTAAATACATCCAGGGATGGGGACTCCACCACCTCCCTGGGCAGCCTGCTCCAGCTTCTGACGACCCTCTCAGTAAAGAACTTCCTCCTTATCTCTAACCTGAACCTCCCTTGGCACAGCTTGGTGCCGTTTCCCCTTGTTCTATCCCCCATCACCTGGGAGAAGAGACCAGCATCCACCTCTCTACAACCTCCCTTGAGGCAGTTGTAGGTGGTGATGAGGTCTCCCCTCAGCCTTCTCTTCTCCAGCCTAAACAAGCCCAGTTCCCTCAGCCGCTCCTCATCAGGCTTGTTCTCCAGAGCCCTCACCATCCTTGTGGCTCTTCTCTGAACACGCTCCAGAATCTCAACATCCTTCTTCTAGTGAGGGGCCCAGAACTGAACACAGGACTCGAGGTGCGGCCTCACCAGTGCTGAGTACAGGGGGATGATCTAATAATTTAAGTCTCAGTATGTACATGAAAGGATGAAGTACGTGTGTGAGTACACACACAAATCCCTAAAACATCAGCTGTTTGTCCACTTACAAGAAAAAGGAGAAGGGAGGGAGAGAATGAGCTGAAGATGAGTGATGTGCACAGAAGAAGACACTGCTGGCTTTTTCCTGTACATGCCACAACTTTTAAAGCATGATCTGCTTAAAAAGAGACTGCACTGTCTCCTGAATACTGCTGGCTCTCCTTCCCATGTTAGGATCCTGTACTAGCTGCATGGCACTATGTTGGGTAAATGCAATCAGAAGCTGTTCAAATGAAATAATTTTGCTCTAAATAAACTGTTTTTGTTTTGTGTTGCTACCTGATATTTGACTTATTTACATTTTAAGCTACTTTGATATTAAAAACCATAGGTTCTTTTTGGGATTAACCATTTTAAACTGGTCAGATATGAAAGAAAGCATTCACTGACTCTTCACTGAATAGATCTATATTGCAGTCAAAGTTGTAGTCATGAAGTAGTATAAACCTAAATTATTTACTTTAAGTGTGGTCAAAATAATGGGGTCTTACAGGCTACGCACACAAATGCACCAATTTCATTATTAGGAGTGACTCTGCTTTTCTGGTTTGGTATTGCGTTGTATGTCAATATATGCAATCCTTTAATTATTGCCACTCAAGTTGATGCCATAATACCTGAATTTCTGTCAATCCCTGTGGAATGATCCTGGTTTTATGGTCCCAAGCTGGCACCGCTGCCTAAACTTGGGTCTTCAATGGATCTATGGGCAAAGCTGACATCAGGAACATATTTATGTGAAGCGATGAACAGATAGTAGCGTGAAGGCATTTTAATTCATGCTTTTGATGTATGCAAAGATATTTCTGTAATTTAAAATACAAGCATTTTGCTCTGCTTTCACAGAGTTATGGGGAGATGGAACAGAGAAGACAGCCACTAGAAACGTCATCGTTAGGATAGCACGTAGCAATGGGAAGTCTGTGAAGTTTAGAATTGGATGATATTCTCCATTGCTTAGAACAATAGCATGGATTGCAGGATGCTATCCCCAGCACATGCACTGGAATGCATATGTATATTACATTTAGGTAACTAGCTATGTAAGAAATCTGTCTTGCTCAACATTATCAGAGGATGATGATAACATTAAAAAGCATCACAAATACACCCTGCTTTCAGCTAAAAATCTATTCAGCCTTAATCTAGCAGCTATTCAGCACAACAGGTTTTTTCCTGAAATTACTTTGCTTGGAGCTGTTCATCTAACATATTACCTTCCACTGAAACTTGTTTAAACTCTGATATACATTTGTATTGTTCTCATTAAGGGCTGGCCATCCTGCATAGCTTAAGCTTAATAAAAGATCTATTCAAATTAAAACATTTAGAAATTTAACTGATAGAACCCAAAACATTCTTTTTAATATTTTATCCTTGTTTCTGGGCATTTCAATTTCATGACAAATTCAATTAATACCTTAACTCAAATGTCAGAAAATGCAATGTTGGACTCTACTGTTTCTGTTTTAAAAGAATTCAATCAGCCTAGCTCATAGGAGAGAATGCAAGTTGAGTTGTACTCTCAGTAAGCAGAACAGAGCTGAATTAAATACAGTAGAAACACAGTATATGGTAAGCCTACCCCATTTATAATCCCTGATAAATTGGAAGATAAAGATAAATTTATAGACACTATATGTTTTCTCTGCGCTGAAATGGAGTGTGTGATGAACCAGTCCTCGCTTAATGACTCCATGTTATCTTGATCTGTTTACCTGGTGTAGACAGGAAAATTGTGCATGCAGGATGAGATACTGAGTACCACAGACAAAACACTGCGTGGATTACTAAAGGGGGATCAACAAAAAGATATCAAGAAACTGTATATTTTATCTTGGGCTTTGCCACGCAGAAGCGATGTAGGTGCATAGCTACTGTGCTACCAACATTTCAGTGCATTTTTCTGAATATTAGGATGCTTCACAGAATCACAGAATATCAGGAGTTGGCAGGGCCTTCTGGAGGTCACCCAGTCCAACCCCTGCCAGAGCAGGATCACCCAGAGGAGGTCACACAGGAACACGGCCAGGGGTTTTGAATGTCTGCAGAGAAGGAGACTCCACAAACTCTCTGGGCAGCCTGGGCCATGCTCTGGCACCCTCACAGCAAAGAAGTTTCTCCTCATGTTCAGGTTGAACCTCCTGTGCTCCAGCTTGGGACCACTGCCCCTTGTCCTGGCATTGGACATCCCAGAGCAGAGCCTGGCTCCTTCCTCCTGACACTCGCCCTTTCCAAATGGATCCCCAGGAATGAGGGCACCCCTCAGTCTCCTCTGCTCCAAGCTCAAGA
>NW_010157682.1:0-16509 GCF_000695765.1 Mesitornis unicolor
AGGTCCCTTCCAATCCCTAACATTCTATGATCTGTGATTCTGTGATATATATACAGTAAGGTTGGTCTGTTGACCTAATTTGATAACAGTGGTGAACATACTAATAAACTTACACTGAAAGATAGCATTGCCAACACCAGTGATAATGCAAGCTTAACTTCTTCCATATTGACAAAGGAAGGGTCTTTCATAAACATTGATTCACATAGGCATTGACTGCAAATGAAATTATCAAAAGATAAACATGTCATTGAATGTCAGCCTTTAGAAGGATCAGTGGTGAGAAAGGCTGGAATGAGAGTCCAGGTCCCCAGCCTTGCATGAGCAAGGCCCTGCTACCTGGAGACAGCAGGGCCCAGTTCTTGTCAATAAGGTACATCAGAATACTATGCAGAGACACTCAAAGGTCAATGCAATTATCTTGGAAATAATTGTATAAGCAAGATAATTTTATATTACTTCAATATTCTATTACTTTGTGTGGACATACTTTCAGTGTTCTATAGAGACTGAAATGAAAGAGAAATTAAATGGGGTATGTTCTTGAAGATTCTTTGTGGTACTTGATTCCCCACCTCAGTCCAGGTGATTTTTTTCATATAAATCTGTCGCGGTTTAGGGCTGGACTGGCCACTAAATTCTGGACAGATACTCTCTATTAACCCCTCTCCCCTCCCCAGAAGGGAAGAGAAAAGAGAATAAGGGAGAGAGACTTTACGGGTTGGAAAATGAAAGTAACAGATGTAATAAAACGATAATACTAATAGTACAGGATAATAATGTAAATAGGAAAATATCGAAATATATACAGATATGTACAAATATATTTACACAAAACCAATATAAAATCGTCCCCCCATGTTCCCCAATGACAACTATATCACGAGAAGCTCTGTGGAGCTGGGCACTGGAAAAGTCCCAGACCAAACTCAGCAGCAGGTGGGAGCAGGATGCAGGAACACACAAATCAGGATCAGAGGCAGATGAACTAGCAGGGTTCTGCTCAGACTTCAGCCATGTCTGGGGATTCTCATGATCCCTCAGCTTTATACTGAGTATGACGTATGAGGGATGGAATACCTAGTTGGTCAGTTTCAGGTCTGCCTCCCCCTGTAGGCGCAGACACAGCACTAATGATGAGACAGTGGCTTTGGGTTTATCAGTACACACTGTCTGGGGAAAAAAAGTGCTGCTAGTTTCAGTAAGTTCAGCCACTTAGAAGAGGCTGATCTGAAAAGTAAAATCACTAAATAGAAAACTAGTTCTATTTAGCTCAAACCAGAACAAAAGAAATAGTTCATTATTACACAGGAACATATTTTTGATCCTGTTTCATCTTTCCTGCTCTCCCTCTGATCAGAAAATTCTTGTATCTATGTATACAACTTCAATAAAAAGAGAGGAACTATTCTCCTCCCAGAATAAATAGCAACCTTGTGGTTTGGAATCAGAAGTGTTTCCAAAATTTTTTTTGCCAATTTCGCAAACGTATTCCCTTCCTAGATGAATACTGTGCACTAAAAAGTATGTATTCAAGAAACCCCAGTGTTATGCAATTAATTTATAATAAAATTACAGCTTGCTGCAATTTGTTTGGCCATGTTCCATCTGGACTGTCATTTTTATTTGAATGTTACCCACAGTGATTCCCAACATTTTTAAAGGTGGTATCCCATGCTTCACGAAATCTGGCTACCTAGCTCCCGGCCTTTCATCAGAGTTCCTATCGCCTCCTTCTCACTCTCTACCAGCTCTGCTACAGGCACTGATAGCTAGCAAGTGAGGCTATGCTTGCCTGCCTCTGCCTCAGCATATTCAAGTATTTATACCTGCTCTCCAAAGCTGTTGGTCCAGGAACACTGCACAGACATCTGAGTTATCCATATAGAGAATTAACACAGGCCTGGCAGAACTAGTTTGCTGCAACTTTCTTTGTCCTCTCACTCCTAATGTGCTTTTACTTCATAGAATAGACACCTCTTGCTAGTTGGAACCCATGTTTGTGTGTTTATGAACATATACATAGAAAGGAAACCACATAGTATCTTTTTTTTAATCTTTTTTTTTTCTCTTTTAAACAAGTTCAGTTGTTAAATAACCTTCATATTAACTTTTATTAGGTTCAAATTTTAACATAATTCTCATTATTTTAAGGGGAAGCTCAAGCAATATGTTAGTGATTTGCCCAAGTGTATAAAAATAAAGAAAAAAAAAAACAACATACAAAAGGAATATCTAGAACAGAAAGAAAGAAAAAAATCTAAGTCTTGCAATACTGAAATCATAATAAAATATACATTTTATTAATTAAGTTTTGGTGTGGATTTGGGTTTTTATCTTAAAATAAGGGAAGCTAAAATAAGCATAGTAAATACAGAAGAATAATAAAAGTTTTAGCCAGGGGCAGTTCTGGAAACAATTTAGTTATTTTTTATATATTGATTACATGACAGTCTTTTTATTTACTGATGCTTAGAACCCACTGTTCCACTGCTTTCTGCCTTTGTAAACAACATATCTGAGACAGTTAATTTTGTAGTTTCAGCTTCAAAACTTTTGCTGACTTTCATCTTGTACTAGTGAAAACATGTTAAGGATAAGGATGCTGGCTGGAACAGAATTTGAGATTTTCTTTAAAGTGAATGAAAGCGTTGGTGGTTTTGGTTTTGTTTTGGGGGGGTGTTCACTCTTTCTAAATATAGTCTGCTATGTGTGTGTTTGTGTGTGTTTAATATTAAATTGTTAGCTGAAATTCTTCAGCTCTTTTTTGCTGGTCTTGTTACCTGGAAATCATAGTAAACTTTTGAGTGATACAGAGTCATAATTTATATAGAAATTCTTAATTTTTTGAAAGCACTAAATGGACTATAAATGTTTTTCTCTCACTTAGCTTTGGGTATTAATATTTTATAAAACTTAATTATAATTTAGTATGAAAGACATGTTGACCTCAGGGTAAAATTAGTTATTTTCAGAGCAAGCTGCATTGAAATGCAATGAGAATAAGAATATGTTATTGCACAATATTGTAATGAATAATACTTTAACTTCCTTTTTTAAAATATCAACTTTCCTTCATCAAAATAAAAGAGAAGTTATTTCTTTTTTTCTTATAGATTTTATTTCTTTATTTTCCACTTTTAAAATATATTCTTTCCTATGTATCTAGCTTTCCCATGATAGACAGTTCTAAAAACTGCTTACATCTTTGAAGCTTTGAAGCAAAATCATTTCTTGGAAGCTCCAAACTCAACCCTGTGTTTAGATGCTCAAAATGTGACATATCTGGGTCACTAAAGGAATGATGACAACTAAAAGGATGAGACTCTAATCCTGACATTTTACATCCATTGCAAAGATTCCACGTTTTTGGATGTTTATATTGAAAGAAAATAAAATAAAAATGGTTTTCCCAAATTCCACAATGATGCATTTGCAATCCTGTTAGACTGGGTTACATTTTTGTAAATTATCTCATAATTTGTTTATTTTTTAGTTATAGTTCCATTTATAGGACTCTCTAGCTAAAGGAGAAATTGATTCTCAATCCATTTGGACAAAATTATGCAGTAATGTATTCAGTAATGCATATCAGAAAACATAATTCTTTATTACAGTAGACAAACATCTTATGGAGCTGAATGAATATGTATGGTAGTGTAAGGATCATCCAGCTCATAGTTTAAACATGTTTTGGTAATGTCTAGTGTACCTGGCAACTCATGGAGAAGGGGTGGGGGCAGTTGTAAAAGTGACTCAAAGGCCCTGTCTCTGCAGAGATGACACATGGGGAGCTATGTAGATAGCTTAGCTCAGAGTTACCCTCTAAGCCCTAAACTAAACAGGGCAGTTCTGCATCATTGAAAGAACCAAAACCTGAGTTGAGCCTTGAAATCCGTCAACAAATAATATGTGCTTAGTCCAAATCAATCCACTATTCAGTTGCCTAAAAGCAAGATAAAGGTGACCTGGAGGAATTCCATTTTATTTCAATGGACCAAGACAATACAAAGATATGCAAAAGATAGAGCATACAGAAGTGAATCTCACCCATCAATAAAAAAGATAAGTGGAAATACTGCTAAAGACAAACACCCCACGTGTTATTATGCATTCAGCCACACTCCTGCCCACCATCACATAAATGCCAACCAAGTTAAACTATTGAGAGCCCTGACCTAATGAAGTAAGTGTCTGACATGCTTTAAGTTAGTAGTAGCAGGTGATTAACTAACAAATGTGTCGTCTTCAGTGCGCTTGTGAGTTGTGACAGTGTCTTCCATGAATCACCTGTGCGTTGTGATTCCCTTGTGTTTGTAATAGTGCATTCTGTGAATCTCTTGTGGTTGTCATAGTCTTGTTTTTAAGCTACAGTAATGCATTTCTCCATTGTATCCGTAAAATCTGCAATAGTGGAGTATTGAATGTATTGTTCAAATAAATTTTTGAACCTTACAGTCAAGTCTCTTCATCATAGCTACTTAGACAGATTCCTTACTTAAACACAGATGCTTCTCAGAGTTTTTTCAAAGGAGATACCATTTTGGATTTTCTTAACTGATATACTATTGATAAGTTATTATTCAGGAAACTGAGTAAAGATTGATATGTCACTTTGGAAATTAAAAAAAGATTTCTGAATGTTGATTAAAAAAAGGGTTGTGTTATTGCAAAACATGTTTGAAATGTTGAAATTAAATATAAAAAATGTAACAAAAGGAAAACATTTCACATAAGAGCAGTGAAAAACAGCAGGAGTTGGAGACTCAACACCTCATTACAAGCTTAGTCTTTCAGTCATTGCAAAACATGAATATTCTACAGGTAAATCAATAGCTTTTGCAAATAGCAACAAGGATGTAATGAAGTTTAAAGAATTTTGTAAGGTGATGCTTGAATTATAACCTTCTTCAAAAAATGTATAGATGACTAGAACTGAGTAAAATCTCTCCTGTATAATCTACAGGAAATACCTTTACAACAAGTTATGTGTGAAAAAAAAATAATTAGCCTTAGTACACATTAACTTGATAATACAACTCTTTATGAGTTAATCCTTAACATTTCTTTCATATATATTTACACCTTTCAATTTTCTATGAAATTCCACCAAAAATTCCACTTTAGCTCACTTTACAAATATTAAGGTAGTTTTGTAAGGCATATATTATCCCAAGTTTTCCTGTGACTGAACTGAGATACAAGGATGGCATCTGAAATTACTGATTTATATGCGTGTATGTCTATGTGTTTGCAAGTAATACATATTCAGTTATGCTCTATGCGAATTTTTGTTCAGTCATCAGTTGGTTTGTAGGGAGTCTGAAAATACCAACCCTCCACTGACGCTAATCAACACTGATGTAGACTCCAAAGTTAAGAAACTTATGATCAAATAAAACTCAAAATATAGAAATTGCTATTGCTATTCCTTTAGATCAGAAATCAGATTAGAAAAACTGTAAGCTAAAGTAGTAGGTTTAGTCTTATTCCAAAATATTTCATTTTGTGAAAATTTTCATTTTCATTTGATATTTTAAAACTTTACAAATTTTTGTCATTATAAATATCTAGTAAATTCTTTACTATGAGGGTGGTGAGACACTGGAACAGGTTGCCCGGGAAAGTTGTGAATGCCCTCTTCCAGGAAGTGTTCAAGGCCAGGTTGGATGGAGCTTTGAACAACCTGGTCTAGTGGAAGATGTCCCTGCCCATGGCCTGGGGCTTGGAACTAGATGATCTTTAAGATCTCTTCCTACCCACACCATTCTATGACCCTATGATTCTATGATCTTTGAAAAACAGCAATGAACAGGTTGAGAGCTTATGGGTGAAAGTTAGAGGTCAATCCAACAAAGGAAACATT
Organism: Mesitornis unicolor; assembly: GCF_000695765.1. NCBI lineage: Eukaryota > Metazoa > Chordata > Aves > Mesitornithiformes > Mesitornithidae > Mesitornis > Mesitornis unicolor. Next base: position 5,867 of record NW_010157682.1, read on the forward strand.
GTGCTGATAATTACTTCAGGCCAAGTGATCAAGAGGAAGATGTCAGAAATGTGTTCTTACTTCAATGACAGGAAGTATCATGCTTAAGGATTCTCCTGGTGGAGAATTTCAATCACCTTGACACCTGCTGGAAAAGCAGCATAGCAAGCTGTAAACAGTCCAAGAGACTTGTGGAGTACTTCAGGGATAATTTGTAAATCCAGGTGTTAGACAGCCTGAGCAGAGGGGAAACATTACTGGACATGTTGCTCACTAACACAGATGAACTAATTAGAGGTGGCAGCTTCAACACAGGTGAACTAATTGGTAGCAGGCTGGGCTGCAGTGATCATGCTTTGGTGGAATACATGATATTGAGGAATATGGGCCAGGGCAAAGATAGAGTCAAGACCCTTTATTTTAGGGCAGCAAACTTTCAGTTCTTAAAGGAATCGGTGTATAGGACCCCATAGAAACCTGTCCTCAGGGAGAAAGGAGCTGTACAGAGCTGGCAGCTCTTTAAGGATATCTTTTTCAGAGCAGAAGAGCTCTTGATTACCATGTATAAGAAATTGGGCAAGGAAGACAGGAGACCAGCATGACTGAGTAAGGAACTCCTGGTCAAACTAAAGTGTAAGAATCACACAGAATCACAGAATCACAGAACGTTAGGGATTGGAAGGGACCTCAAAAGATCATGTAGTCCGGCAGGGGGATTCTTCTTAATAAAGAAGGTGACGCATAGGGAGTGGAATCAGAGACATGTATCCTGGGAAGAATATAAGGATGCTGCCCAGATGTGGAGAAATGATATCAGGACAACTAAAGCACAATTGGAGCTGAATTTGGTAAGGAAAGTCAAGAATAGGAAAGATATCTAGAGGTACATTGGTCAGAAAGGAAGATTAAAGAAAATGTATTCCTTCTGAGAAATAAAACAGGAGAACTGCTGACAACTGATATGGAGAAAAGTAAGAACTGACATGGAGAAAGCTGAGGTACTTAGCATATTTTTTTGCCGTGGTTTTCACTGGTAATCATTTTTCCGATATCTCTCAAGTCCCTGGACCTCAAGTAGGGACTGGGAAAACTAAGTACCTCTCATCTTAAAAGCAGATCATGTCTGAGACCACCTGAGGAATCCAAACATACACCAGTCCACAGGACCCAACGAAATGCATGCACCGGGGTCCTGAGGGAATTAGCAGACGTAGTTCATCATCTACTCTCCATGACATTTGAAAAGTCACAGCAGTCAGGCACAGTCCCCAGAGACTGGAGCAGAGGGAAAATCATACCCATTTTTGAAAAGTATAAAAGGAGGACCCTGGAAACTACATTCCAGTCAGGCTCACATCAGTGCCCAATAAGATAGTGGAACAGACACTCTTGGAAGAGATGTCAAAGCATATAAAAGACAAGGAGGTGATTAGAGAGAGCCAACATAGCTTCACTAAGGGCAAGTTGTGCCTGACTCATCCAATGGCCTTCTATGATGGAGTGACTGCATCAGTGTTCAAAGGAAAAGCGTCCAAAGAGTCACAATCACTGACTCAGTGTCCAAATTGAAACCAAGAGTGATGTAACTCAAGGGTCTGTATTGGGACCAATACTATTTAATATCTTCATTAATGATATAACGGGTTTGAGTGCTCTCTCAGGAAATTTACAGATCACACCAAGCTGAATGGTGCAGTTGTTTCACCAGGGGGAATGGATGTCATCCAGAGGGACTTTGACAGGCTAGAGAGGTGGGCCCATGTGAAACTTACGAAATTCAACAAGGTCAAGTGCAATGTCTTGGAGCTGAGCTGGGGCAATCCCCAAAATCAGCATGGACTGAAGCATGTATTAATTGAGAACAGACCTGCAGAGAAGAACTTGGAGATACTGAAGGATGAAAGATTGGACATGAGCCAGTAATGTGTGCTTGCAGATCAGAAAGCCAACTGTATCCCCGGCTGCATCAAAAGAAATGTGGCCAGCAAGTCAGGGGAAGTGATTCCCTCCTCTACTCTGGTCTCCTGAGATGCCATCTGGACTGCATCGAGCTCTGGGTTCCCCAGCACAAGAAGGACATGGACCTGTTAGAGAGGGTCCAAAGGCAGGCCACAGAAATTATCAGAGGGCTGAAACACTTATCCTATCCTGAGGAAAGGCTAAGAGAGTTGGGGTTATTCAGCCCAGGGAAGAGAAAGCTCTGGGGACATTTTGTTGTGGCCTTTCAATACTTAAAGAGGGCTTATAAGAAAGATGGAGAGAGGTTTTTTTACCAAGGCTGATAGTGACAGAAAAAAGAGCAATGGTTTTAAACTGAAAGAGGGTAGACTTATATTGGGCATAAGGAGCAAAATTTTTATTATGAAAGTGTTGAGATGCTGGAACATGTTGCCCAGAGAATTTGTGCATGCGCCATCACTGGCACTGTTAAAACTGCTTGGCAACGTCAATCTGGATAGTGTTTTGAGCATTTGATTTAGTGAATGATGTCCCTGCCCATGGCAGGGGGTTGGAGTATATGATCTTTGAAGATTGCTTTCATCCTAAACCGTTCCATGATTCTATGTTTCTGTGAAATCTGGCTCAGAGAATGACTGTATGCAAGTTCTTTGAAAAGCAATATTCTTAAGACAACCACAAAAATAGCCTTTAAATAGCTGAAAGAGCCTTTTTTAATTCTCGAGAAGGAAAGGATGACTTGCACTGAGCACTAAAAATCCCTAACATGTAAAATATCTAACTTTTGATAATGGCCCATGTAGCTTTGTCCACGTCTGTAAACCTTGTTAATTCCTGCAGAATTAATAGCTAAGTACCACTACTGCAAAAGCAAGATTCCTCTAACAAGCCTTTAAGCAGAATGTCCGTAACTAAATGAAAAGTGTGTTGATAATTTTTGTTGATGGATTTGAAATCATGTTATCCATCATATTTACCCATACAGTACAGTTCCAAATAAAGTTTATGACAATGATTAGGGCCAAATGTAAGTAGACTATTTTCCAGAACAGAATTTAGATGCAAATGAAAGCATGATCAAGATTTACTGAGTGAAAGTAAAAGGGCATATAAAGGTAAGCATGATTTGTTTTTTAATTTATTATTCTTCATGTTTCGCATGTTTAAAAAAGTGATCCTTTCATCTATGATTTTGCATTGGGTTTTCTGTGAGGGGTTTTTGGTTGTGTCTTTGGTAATGGGGGAAGGGCTATGGAGATTGCCCTTTAAGAAGCTAACTGAAAAGCTCCCCCTTTGCCTTTGTCAGACCCACCTCTGACCAGGGCCAAGACAATCAGCGCCTCTGTGAATTCATGTATTTAAGGGGGGTGCAGGGCATGCCTCTCTCTCTCTCTCTCTCTGGCACCAGCCCTGAGCAGCGCAACCCCAAGTGTGGGTGGTGTGGCCCTGGCCCTGCCCATCTGGGCTTGGCTGGCCCCGACCACAACTTAAGCTTAAGCCCCGCTGCAGTTCCATCCCGAATAAAAGAGAGAGAGAGCTGGGAACTCCAGAACCATCAGAAGAGACCTGCAGTGGAGAAAGAAGTGGGGCCCAAGGAGAACAACTTTGAAGAACACCAAGGTTGGTTGAAGGAAAGAAAGGAGAGGGAGGAGGAGGAGGACACTGAGCCCAGGTTCCCCTTTTGCAACCTGTGGCGAGAGATGGGTTGACTGGCCTGCAACCCATAGAGTTCGCCAGTGGGACAGGGCCACATGAGCAGTGGCTGCCCCTGAAGAAGCCGTGACTCCAGTCTGTGTGTGCTGGAGCAGTTCATGTGTGAGGGAACTATGACCGTGGGCAGACCCAGATTGGAGCTTTGTTGGCGGGAGGGGAGGGCATGGAAGCAGAGAGAGAGACACTGCGGCTGAGTATTTTCCTACTCCTGAGGAGCACATGGCCTGAAAACTGAATGCAACCCCCCACTCCCATCCCCCTGTGCCTCAAGGCAAAGGGGGAGGGGGAAGTTGAAGGAACCGGGAACAAAAGCTGAGCCCGGGAAGAAGGGAGGGGTGGGGGAAAGGTGTTTTGACTTTAAGAACTGGTTGTATCTCCCATTGTTCTACTCTGATGTTGGTAATAAATTTAAATTGTTTTGGTTTTATTCCTTATGATGAGTATTTCTTTTGCCTGTGACCTTTTTAAGTGGTGAGAAGCCCTCCCAGTCCTTATTTTGACTAGCCCTTTTTGGGGCATTGTGGTGCTCAGTTAGGCACTGGGCCTACCTAAACTACGACAGATTTACTATCACCAATGAAGTGAAGTAATTATTTCGTTATTCACAAAGCACTGCAATAATCAAAGGCTAGTCATAGTGGAATTATGAACTGTAGTTGTAATTAGTGGGGAATAAAAATGTATGGTTCATTATGGTGTACTTTTAAAGAAAGAACGGATCACTGTGCAAAATATCTAGTTTAGTTTGAGATCTATTTGCATTCAAAACTAAAAACAAGGAACCCCCCTCACATAAACCCAATACAGGAGTACAGCATGTATGATAAATATTTCCTAAAGTGTTTACTGATGTCTGCTATAAGCTAGACCAGTGCAACTTATAGGGAATTTTGGAGAATTTAAATATAGGCTCTGACCGTGCCATAAGAGCTCTTTCTCACATGTATTAAGCGATACTGGATTTTTCTGTGAGTGTGTGTGTGTGTGCGCACGCTTTTTTTTTCATATGTGGAAGAATCTAGTACTTTTTAAAATCAAATTCTGCAATCAATTTTTTTTTTTGGAAGCCTATATTCAGGATCCCATCTCCCAGCTTACCAAGCAATAAAGATTATCCCTCTTGTAATACAGTGTCAGTGGCCGTAGATGTGCAATGAAGTTACTGAAGTTCAAAAATTTGTGTGTTCATAGAGTGGCAGTAGCTGTGTGTATCTTCCTAACTGCAGAAAGTCCACAGAAAAACAAGCTGGTTAAAACCTTTTACTGAGACTGAAATACTTCATTTCGCCCTACATTAGCCATGAGTTTTGTGTTCACACACTGTCACTGTGGCTATGTTCACATGTGGCAATGCCTCAAGTGTCAGTAACTTACGTGTCTGAGCTGTAAGAAATATTCTGTTCAGTAGAACTCTACCAGAAAATGGAACTGAGACATAGTCTTCTGGCTGGTCATAGTCTACCCTGCAGTTCTTTCTCCTGATCCCAGTCTCATAGTAGATCAACTGATGTGATTTTGGGTTTTTTTTCCAGAGCTGATCAATTCACATGGCAGAGAGGGATCTGGGGTGTGCTCCAATAAATTTCATTTACCAGGTTTGTGGGTGCACTGCATAATGCTGTAACTGATATTATGAACTCCACCTAACATAGAATCATGGAATTGTAGAATAGTTTGGGTTGGAAGGGACCTTTAAAGGTCACTTACTCCAACCCCCACAGTGCATATGTAGGTAACTAAGACTATTTGGAAAATGGCCTTTTAATTCATAACATGAATGCACTTTTAAATATTTTTATCCTGAATACCTCAAGATACTGAATTTATTTTTTCCTCCAACTTCCCCTGCAGGGTAGATCCACTGACTTGCCTAAAGTCAGAAACTAAATTTATTGTTCATGAAACTCAGCATGATGCCCAGCACACTAGCATATTTTATGTGCTTCAATGGACTGACTTTTCCCTCTGTATCTATAGAATATACATCCCTGTGTTGATAATAATTTAAAATCTCTAAGTCACAAAATTCTCAGAAATATATAAAATATAAAATCTCATTATAGGAGAATATTCAGGCAAAACAGATTTCATAGTACAAGTGTTTATGAAAATGAGACAAACCAAGGAAAGGTAATACCATTTGTTAGATCAACTGCTATAACTGGGTAAAGCAGAAAATCCTGGTGAAAGCACTCAGCTAAAATTGTCTTAACTCTGAAATATCTTGCTGCAATGTTTTCTTTGGGTCTAGTTACAAGTCTTACAACAAGTCTTTCTTTCTACAAGAAAACATGAGCTAAATACCTTTTCTAAAAAACAAATGAACTTTCATTGAGGGGGATGGTACTGTCAGAGCAGTGCCCTCTACTGTCCAAAGTACTTTGATAATCATGTCTAACAACCTAGACGCCTTCAGTGAATTTAATTTCACTTACAGTTAGATATCTACAACCATCTAATTATCCTGTATAAAGATCTTCTCCATAGTCATTGGGGTCAAACAGGGGCTTCCAGGCACAGCTGATTTTGCTTGATTTTTAGCACTTTAGCACTTAAGGACAAAATGACTCATGGTCTAGACCTAACCCCCTGCCTTTTTTTTCCACAGTGGGTCGAGATGACCAGTATGAATGTTTAGGCTGCAGACATCTAGAGTGAGGTGGAATGAGTTTTTAGCATCCTTATGCTAAGATATCAACAATAATAGTCAATAATGAAAGTGGCACCCAAAAATGAGTAATCACTTGAGTAATTATCACTGGTTGGTTTTATGTTAAGAAGACATTTTGGTTAACTTGATGCTCAACACACCTTCAGAGATGGAGATCTGCTCACTACCTGCTGTAATATCTTTTAACTAGAGATCTTCCTGTCTCACCTTTCATTTACTCATGCAGTTAAGACTAGCTAGGCAGAGAAAATGAGGACAGAGTCTTATCTGACACTACTTCGACATCTATCACTGATTTCTTTGGTTGTGTTTATGCTTAAATTGTTGGGAACTTTGCTGGGTGCTGGATTTCAATTGGTTAAAAACATTGAGAATTGACTTTGGCATTCTTTTGATCTCTGCCAATTAGAAATTTCTCGAACAATTCTAGGCCAGGGACAATTCCTGGCAACCAGTTTCTTTGTGGCCCCCTTATTTAGGAGGCAAAGAATTTACACAAAAGCCCTCTGCATCAGCTGGCCTTAGTACTCTGCTTTGTTTAATTTTCTAGTAAAGTAGCAGTTGCTAGCAAGAAACATTTGCTTGTAGTAGCAAGTGAATAGAAATATTCTGGAAGTACATGGTAAAGAAGAGGATAGTGCACCTTTTTGATCAGTGTTCTGTGAGAACGATGACCTGCTAACATGTTAACATCTTGAATCAGATTTCTATAGATCTTTATCATCTTGTTTCTACATTTCATTATCTTATCAGCTTTTATGGTATGTTTAGCAGTTGACATTCAGCTTCCAGTGCTGATTTTTGAATAACATGCTAAAATACTAAGAATTATATTGTTTTCTTGTATTTACTCAGTTTCAAACTCTATGTATTACATCTTACCATAGGCAAATGCTGCATAGCACAAAAGTAATTGAATGATAAATCCTAAAAAGGATTAATCAGAAGGGGATTAAAATAGCTTCTCACTTTTCCTAAGTAATAAATGGACTTCAGGCTGCAGTGCTTTTTCTCTCAATGGCAAAAGGAAGAAACTGGAAAACATAACTGTATGAGAGGAAACTATTCTGCAGTTCATGTCTTTATAGTCCCCTGAAGAACACTGGATGTAGTGAATACCCTTTGTATGCAGTATATTTGGCGATGATCTGTGGTACTGTAAGAATGCACTAAAATGTGTTTATTATACGATAGTACAGGCCATTGGACCAGGCCACAGATTTAGAAGCAAGAAACTCCTTAACTTTGCGAACTTCTACAAAATCTGTAACATGCTGATGACAAGAGAATTTAGTCTTTGGTGTTTACTGCCTCATCTATAAGAGAAGAATAATACTTATCAACCTCTCAGGGGTAGTATAGGATTAATTATTTAATAGTTACAGTGTGATGTAAAAGGCAAAGCATTTTATTGCCTTCACAAATACTGAAATATGACACAGGCATCTTGTATCTTGTTGAAGGTGGAGACAGCATCTATTGTGTCAGCAGTAATGTGCATGAAAAGCTGCAGCATTTTGTGTTTTGCTGAAGAAAAAAATAGGTTTCCACAACAGTAGCTTAGCTCCACTTCTAAGTAAATTTTATATCCTATGTGCATTTTGGGTACGTTGGTGTAGAGAGAGAGCAAAAGTCAGTTGCAAAGTCCAAGTCATGTACACCATGTAGCTGCATGCCTGGAAGCATGAAACTCAGCACTGGGTGAGGTGGCAAACACTGGGTGAGGTGGCAATCTATATCTGGTGTTATTTGGATGCCTGGACGAGTGTGAGATGAGGCGGTCCCAGTCGTGGTCCCAGTCCCCCACTTCTTTCCGCCCCAAACAAAGGATCCATACAGGTGTGAATTAACGGACTTTGTGACATTAACATAAATGATAAGATTGTCTATAGTCATCCCCACTCACATGTATGCCCCGGTGATGTAATGCAGAAATTTGAGTACAAATATCACCCCAATTTCGGCCCAAAACCGAGACAGGATGAATTTGGAACTATACCGATGAACTGGACGGATTGACGAATTCGTTCCCTCTCCATCCCCACCGCTCGGGTCACATTGTGGGTAAGATTATTTACCTCAGCTAACGCTGAGTGACATATTTTCTCCTCAAGTTCATATTCCCTGAGTGCATTTTATATATCTCCTCAGGTTCATTTCTAGGATTCCCTATGTGTATTGGTTTTGGTCCACTGTATTTCTGATCAAACGGGCTTGTCTATTTGCCAGGTGACCAGGCTCACTGTGGGCAAGTTGTTGTTGTTGTTGTCTGTGTGTTTCATAGTGCATTGTTGTTGGTATTATATTAGTTATACAACATTTAGTGTATCTGTAGCTTTCTAATTTATCACCGGCAATCCAAAAGAACCTGTAAATGTTGCTGTAAATAAACGATTACTATTTGTTTCCCGATTTGCATCTGACGCATATTCGGTGCCTGCCTCACAAGACCAGATTTATTTTCCCTGTTTTCGCAACAGTTGGGTCACAGGAAAAAGACTAAGAATGTTAAATAGTAGCTAGAGAGTGCAGTGCGGGTTATACACAGGAAAAATAAATAAATCTGGGAGACCGACAGATTTGTCATTGTTCTCAGATATTTCTGTGGCAGACTGTATTGGGTTTTCTGTGAGGGGTTTTTGGTTGTGTCTTTGGTAATGGGAGAAGGGCTATGGAGATGGCCCTTTAAGAAGCCACCTGAAAAGCTCCCCCTTTTTTCTTTTGTCAGACCCACCTCTGACCAGGGCCAAGACTATCAGCGCCCCTGTGAATTCATGTATTTAAGGGTGGTGCAGGGCATGCCTCGCTCTCTCTCTGGCACAGGCCCTGACCAGCACAGCCCCAGGTGCAGACCCATATTGGACTTCTGAGGACTTTTTTCCCCTATGGAAAGGGGAACACGTGGAAGCAGAGAGAGAGAGGCTGGGTGGAGTCTTTCCTACTCCTGAGAACCACGTGTGAAAACCGACTGCAGCCCCCCACTACCACCCCCCTACACCTCAAGGCAAAGGGGGAGGGGGAAGTTGAAGAAAACCAGGAACAAAAGCTGAGCTGTGAAGAAGGGGGGGGTGGGGGAAGGGTGTTTTGATTTTAAGATCTGGTTGTATCTCCCATTGTTCTACTCTGATGTTGGTAACAAATTACAATTGTTTTGGTTTTATTCCTTATGATGAGTCTGTCTTTTGCCTGTGACCTGTTTAAGTGGTGAGAAGCCCTCCCAGTCCTTATTTTGACTAGCCCTTTTTGGTGCATTGTGGTGCTCAGTTATGCACTGGGCCTAAACTACGGCACAGACATACAACAATGATATGTTAGTTGGTTGAATCACTGCCTAATTTTTCTCCACTTGTTCTTATCCATTCAGTGGATGAGGAATTAGTTGGATAAATTCTAAATTGATTGGTGCATTAAATCGTTATAATTCATTTTGTACTAAAGAAATCTGTAAAGCAGAAAAAACATAATGGATGCATGCTGATAATTGAATAAGATATAGATAAGCTTATCCATGAGAAAATAAGATGTTGAACAGATGCTTTTACCAGCAGATGAGCACAGTAGCCAAGCTTTCAACCCAGATTTGCCTCTAGTATTAAGAAAAAGGTCCTGCTCTACTTCATGTGATGATTATAAAGGTGAATTGTATCCCTTCTATAATTTTTTTTAATTTTAAATTTGAAATTGTACAATACAATATTGATAAATTAGGTCGGTAGAGACTATTATAATTTGTACAATTTCTCACAATTTTTGAAATACATTTTTTAATTCTTTTTTCCTTCCTCTTTCTCATTTTTCCCTTCAGTGCTATTTGAATGTATCTCCATTTAAGAGTCAGAGAGAGAGAGCAGAATTTTCTTTCTGTTGTCCCCTACCCTCCCAGGGGGAGGATTGAAAAAAAGGGAATAGAGAAAAAGATGCTTTGCACAGGGTTGAAAGTTAAGTCTGCAACAAGTTTAATGAAAAACGACAGGGGAAAGGAAAAGGGAAATAATAAGGGACAAAGGATATTTAACTATATACAAAACCCGATCCCAGTAGTCCCGAGTGGAAGTGTCTGAGCAGTGCCTTGTGGCCGCTGCGACTGCAGTGACTCGTCATCAGGGACTGCAGTGGTGTCAGGAGTGGATGGTGGTGGATGCTACCGAGCATGTGGAGGTAGCCCCAGCCATCCCAAGATGCAAGAGGAAGCAGCTCAGGAAAGCCAGGAAAAGCCTGCGAAAACCTCGGGCCTCCTAGTTTTTTTATAGACTGTGGCCGGAAAGAGGAGGGAACAGTACTGATCTGGGACCCCTAGGGTCCTACAGACACCACCAGTCCT
>NW_010157683.1:0-4033 GCF_000695765.1 Mesitornis unicolor
AGTCCTCAGGCACCTCTCCCGTTTCCCAAGTTTCCCGTTTCCCGTTTCATTATTGCAGTGCTGGGAAAGCGCTGGGGATCTTTTCTTCCATGAGTGCTCCCACAAGTTAGCAAAACACGCCAACTAATATACAGAAAAAATATACATATTCATCAGATTTCCTGGAAAAGGCAGTCTCATGCTAATGGGTTCCCGGAATTAATTTACAATGTCCAAGCATGCCTAGTAAAATCAAGGTTAGGGTCTTCTCCCCCTCTGGTGGTTGCGCATAGTCTTCCTCACACTGTCAATGCTAGTTGAACTCTGGGTTTCCTTTGGCCAGACATGGTCCTGGCATTAGCTCATCCATCCTCCTGTCCTGGAATGTCAGTTTAAACCAGCTCCCAGGTGTGCTTACCTTGATACTGGTGTCCTCTTTGTCCTCTTTGGCACTTATCTTACTCTCTTGAGCCACTGTTATCAGGGATGTACCCAGGAAGCTTAATGGACCATCTCAAGGCCTATTTGATCTCACCAGGCAAGAAGTTATGTGTAAAACCGCGCAAATGAAGCTAGGAAAAGAATACAAAGTGAGGCTTCTATACAACACAATAAAAATGCGAGTAAAAGAATACCGGTAAGACTTATGTATTGACTTGGGACCAGGGCAATCAATCCTTTCAATACTTCAGCGTTGGGTTTTTTTTGTCCTGTTTAACAAATATGTCATTAAAGTATGAACTGCTGATAATGGGGTTAGCATCAGAATGATGCAAAATCATCGCTGATTACCAGAATTGTTTAGTAGGCTCAATTTTGGTCTTGCTGCTTATACTTATCTAGCTGTGTGTGTGGGTTGTTTTTTTTTTGGGGGGGGGGTTGTTTGTGTGTGTGTGTGGTTTTTTTTGTTTTTACCTTGTAAGTGCTCAGAGGTTGGTAAAGTGTTTGTTGGCCATTGAATTCAATTTGGTCGTAACCTGTAAGCACAGCTCTGTCTGAAAAGTATATTACTATGTGTTTTGGGTTTGTGTGGCAAGGTTTTGGTAGTGGGGGGGGCCCACAGGAGTGGATTCTGTGAGAGTCTGCTAGAAGCTTTCTGCCTTGTATGCCCCCCCCCCCATGTCTGATAGAGCCAATGCCAGCCAGCTCCAAGACGGACCTGCTGCTGAGCAAAGCTGAGCCAATCAGCAATAGTGGTAGTGCCTTTGTGATAACATATTTAAGAAGAGTGGAAAAACCTGCTGTGCAGCAGCAGCTGGGAGAGAGGAGTGAGAATATGAGAGAAACAGCTTTGTAGACACCAAGGTCAGTGAAGGAGGGGGAAGAGGTGTTCCAGGTACCAGAGCGGAGATTCCCTGGCAGCCTATGGTGAGGCAGGCTGTGCCCCTGTAGCCCATGAAGTTAACAGCAGAACAGATATCCATGTGCAGCCTGTGGAGGACCCCATGCTAGAGCAGGTGGCTATGCATGAGGGAGGCTGTGACCCTGTGGAGAGCCAGCATTGGAGCAGGTTTGCTGGCAGGACTTGTGACCCTGTGGTGGACCCACGCTGGAGCAGTCTGTTTCTGAGGGACTGCATCCTGCGACCCATGCTGGAGCAGTTAATGAAGAACTGCAGCCTGTGGGAAGGACTTGTGTTGGAGAAGTTTGTGGAGAACTGTCTCCTGTGGGTGGGTTCCCATGCTGGAGCAGGGGAAGAGTGTGAGGAGCCCTTCCCCTGAGGGGGAAGGAGTGGCAGAGACACTGTGTGATGAACTGACTGCAACCCCCATTCTCTGTGCTACTGGAGGGGGGGAGGAGGAGGAGGAGGGAGGGAAATTGGAAGTGAAGTTCAGCTTGGAATTTAGGTAGGGGTGGGGGGGAAGGTGTTTTAAGACTTTACGTTTATTTTTCATCGTTCTACTCTGATTTGATTGGCAATAAATTAAATTAGTTTCCCCAAATAGTCTGGTTTGCCTGTGACAGTAATTAGTGAGTGATCTCCCTGTCCTTATCTAGACCCATGAGCCTTTTGTCATATTTTTCTGCCCCTGTCCAGTTGAGGAGGGAAAGTGATATGAGTGGCTTGGTGGGCACCTGGCATCCAGCCAAGGACACTCTACTACACTATATAATAATGCTGTTTACCTCTCTTAGCATTTAATAGCAATGTTACTTATCAATACAACTGAAGTATTGAATTATATATTAACATCCATATAGCCATCTTTTTGTGGATAAGGTAAGCAGACCTACTTTAATTCTCTCACCCTGTAATCTATTTTGGTGAAATGCCAGTTCCTAATGTAGTTCTTGGTTTTATTTACAGCATTGAAATGGCTCAGGAGACAAACCAGACCCCAGGGCCCATGCTATGTAGTACAGGATGTGGATTTTATGGAAATCCTAGGACAAATGGGATGTGTTCTGTTTGCTACAAAGAACATCTTCAGCGACAGCAGAATAGTGGCAGAATCAGCCCAATGGGTAAAGGTTTGAGTCTTTTTATTTTATTTTTTTTGTATGTGTGTGTCTTGAAAATATGTATAGGTGATGAGAGGAATTGCAGAATGTATTTCAGGAGATCTTATGATAGCTGCATACTAAAACTATGAAAATCAAAGGAATACTTCAAACCACAGTAAATATAAAAATGACACTTTATGTAATCTGGCCCACTTGGTGTTGAGCCTTAATTTGCGTTTCTACTTTCCCTCTGCTATAAGTGTGTTCTTACACAGTCCCTGTATTTTGGTCATTAACAATATAGTCTGTCTTTAATTAAGAAGATGCAGTAGAATGAAGAATGATTGGAAACAGTTCATAACCATGCAAAACTACTTGACTAAATTGTATTCTGTACTTTGCTTATAATTAAACTTCTCAAATTTCTGTTCTATAGGGACAGCTAGTGGTTCAAACAGTCCTACCTCAGACTCTGCATCTGTACAAAGAACAGACACTGGCTTAAACAGCTGTGAAGGTATTGCTAGTAGCACATCTGAAAAAACAAGGTAAGATTATAGGATCATTTAGGTTGGAAAAGACCATTAAGATCAAGTCCAACTGTAAACCTTACCTTTTGGTGAAGGAATTTTTCCCAATATCCAATCTAAACCTCCCCTGGCACAACTTGAGGCTGTTTCCTCTTGTCCTATCATTTGTTACTTGGGAGAAGAGACCAATACCCACCTCCCTACAACCTCCTTTCAGGTAGTTGTAGAAAGTGATAAGCCTCCTTTTCTCTAAACAACCCCAGTTCCCTCAGCTGTTCCTCATGACCCTTCACCAGATGAAGGTATTATTTTGAGATTTGAATGAACTGTGAGCGTATAGCAAGTTAAAGTAACATTGCAGTAACCTTGCCCTATTACAGTGAGTTTCTGCAGTGGAAAAAGGGACAGTGCACTTGACAGTGCTTTATAACTAATTAGTGTTTGGTGTTGGACTACTGTGTTTACAAGGACACTTCTGGTTTATCAGGGGAAATATTTGTTACAGATTGTCTAGTTTCCTCTAGGGAAGAGAGATAGAAGTACAGGTCAGGAATATGTATCAACAATAAGTGATCAGGTGGTCTATTGATGGATTTTGACAGTTCAAGCTCTTATTATGAATCAAAACTAATGTAATTACCCATTTCACTGTATGTGAACAGAAATGTACCTGTTGCCGCTTTGCCTGTAATGCAGCAAATGACAGAAATGAGCATTTCAAGAGAGGAAAAAATATCACTGAAAACAGAGACCAAGCCAGGTATGTTTGCAGAGTAACACTGGGTACAACTGATTTAACAGAAGCTGACTATTTACTTTCTCTTAAGTAGGCATATCCCTTTGTGGTGGTGGTCTTGAGGAACTGTTGATTGTGGATGCTTCTTGAGTATTAGTACCCCTGGATTCAAGAAAAATGGCTAGTGCCAGAATATAGTTTTCAGACACATATTCAATTTTATTAGGTAAATTGACACTTGAACATTTGGGCTCTTAAAGTTTCACATTTAAAAGGCACTTAAATTGTATCTGCGTGCCAGATGTTCAATTTTGATGTCTGTTGATTTTTGTATGAAATCTAG
>NW_010157683.1:4054-19846 GCF_000695765.1 Mesitornis unicolor
TCCTGCTGACTCATGGCAATTAAAATGGCTTGTTACATTTGAAGAACAGAGTTCTTAATTTCTAATCTACAGAAGGATGGGAATGGGGGAGAAGGAAATACTTGATTTAAAATACTAGCAAAGACTACTAAAGGTTCTTGATTAATTGAGTAATCGGTAAATGTCATCAAAACATTACTCTTTGAATATAGGATACTTATGGCATGAATTGATTAGTGAGAATGTTCAGTTTTAAAGTTTTACTCCTGTTCAGGAAGGTTGTAGTTGTAGTATTTAAACTTTCAAGTGTAAAGTATTTCTTGGTGGGAGGTGGGGAGGGACTGCTTCCTTGCCTACTAGTGTGTGATTGAGATATGTTTTATTATATAGCAGTTATTTCAAATGGGATCTTAATGTATTTATTTGATATCTATGGGTATTGACACTTGTTAATTTTTTAACAGTTTTTAACAGTCTTAAAACATTAAAAGCTCATGTTTAATAGGAAAATCTGTTCACTATAACTGAAAATAATTTTTTTTTGTTTTGAAAATTTGAGTTGAAAATTCCAGAAGGTACCACTCAGCACTATATAGATGCATCTTTGTCAATAAGACTGCTGTTACAGCTGATAGTTAATTGCTCAGTGTTTGTACATAGGTTTTTACTATTTTAATTGTCTTTTTAAGTGAAAACTTTTAACTAAATTGCAGTTGCTTTTACTGTATTTTTTTATGTACAGACTGAGGATATTTTTACATGTTTTAGCTTCTTGTATCTTATGTTATCTGAAGAGACTTATTGTATGTAATTTAGAAATTTATACTTTGTTAGAATATTTAGAAACCCATATTGTGTTGTTATGAATTGCTACCTGAAAAAGTGACAGGCAGGAAAGAAATATATATAAAATGGTACCAGTGGTCAAGTAATAGCTGAATTTTGTCTTGTTAAAACTGCCAATAGGGATTTGTCATTTTGCCTACTGTAAAGGGCAATCTTCTGTTTCTGGTGACTCAATATCCATTTTCTCATAACAAGGCAACTAAATGGTAGTGTCACACAGTACTTGATTGATTAGAATAGTGGAAAAAAAATCCCAAAAAGCAAGTCAAGATAATAATTTTGCAGCTTGAAACTGAGTTCAAACCAGTCAAAGCTCTGTTAAAGCTTGTGTAGAGATCATTGGGAAAGCTACCATGGGATTTAAATGTTGGGGGGGAACTTCTATAACAAAATTGTCTTCCTTAGTACATATCCATAAATTCTTGAAACAGCCTTCAGCTGCTATAAAAGCAGGAATTACTAAAAGTTGGGGGCAGATTTTAGACAGGCTAGGATACTGTCCTTATATACTATTCTTAGATTACAAAGGGTTTATTGGTCATTCAAGTGTTTGCTGTATTCACTAGTACATTGATCCTGTAAATGTCTTACAGTCAAGAAAAGCTGACCTCAAGTTTTTATGAGTCCCTATTGTATTTGGGCTAGTTCCATATTTTTTTGTTTTCTTTCTGTTTTCCAGCAGCATCCAATATGTGGTGCTCCCTGTTGAGAAGGAGCTGAAACAGTAGGAGAGTAGATAATTCATGTTACCTCATAACAAAGCTAATACTTTCTATGGGATGTAGTTCTCTAAGATAATGCCTGCCATGATGTTGTAGGTCAGGAACAAACAATGTAGCCTTCAAGCAAAGTAGTTTTGTTTGTTTATTTGGGTTTTTTTGGGAGGAGGTGGAGGGTGGTTCGGTACTATGAAGGCTCATTCTTTTCTACAAGCCAGAAATGTCTAAATAGTTAGCTCTGGACAATTGTCTTTAAGTCTGTAGACTAAAAATATACTTTCTTCTTGGAATTTAAGCATCTGATTCTAGAAAGTTCTGAAGTTGACAGAAATGAAGCTTAACAGGCTTGTTTTTTCTTTTGTTCTGAATGAGAATCCAGGTTACAACCTCAACCTGGGAAATTAATCATATCATAGCATTTTGACGGAAGAAAGGCATGACAGATGTAACTGGCCTAGTCGGTTGTATTTTTTTAGTTCAACTTTATTACTACTTGTAGTTTTGTAATTGAATTATGTCATGTGTTCAGTCCAGTTGCTTATCTGATGAACTGTTCACAAGTCAATGAAATATAAGGACCCTTTTTATCAAAACTCCAATTCATAATTGGGCATTAGTTATATCATGCATTTTATAGGCTTTTGATATGCTTCTACACTTTTTCATTAAGGATTGAATTCTAGTCCAGTCTTGACCAAAGTCAGAATATACCTGAAGCATTCTAGAGGCCTTTAAGAAACCTGTTTTGTTTTAGCAGGTTTTTAAAGTGGCAATAAAAGATCCATGCAAGAGAGCTGCCACATATTGAATGCTAAAACCAAACTGTTCTGAAAACAAGTATGTTTAAATAATCATATTGTATCAAGTCATAGCATATTTCTAGCATTTTTTTTGCTTTTGTGGGTCACTACCTTTGTGAATGAGTCTCCTGTCAGGTCTGTGTTTCCGGACTTAATTAGTATCAGCATGCATATCAAAAACACTCTCTTAACCCACTAATAGCTTTGCTTTAGGGACTAGTGTGGTGAGTTATCACTCTGAAGCCACAGCTGTGGAATAATGCTGCCTGTAAAGGAAGTGAACTGGAACTTGAAATGTGCATGGTCTTGTGTAAAATAAGTGTTAAAAAATCTTCCCAAATATTGTTAACTTAGTCTTATTCAATCCACATTGTAGGTTACCCTTTCCATTCCTGAAAGTTTACATTTAATACAATTCAGAAAGTCAGTTGTGTTAATGTGCAGAGTAAGGGTTACGTAATCTGTAGTATGCTTTTCAGTTCTGGCACTGCAGAAGTGCAGTATGTCTTTCTGATGACTTTGAGTGCTCTTTGTCTATTACCTTTATTCTTTCTTCTGTTTTAAATTTTCCAGTTCTCCCATGGTGGGAGTTGGAGATTACCTTCATGTAAAAGTAGCTACAATGCTTAAAACATATTTTCATTTTTAATGCTTTCAAGCATTTCACTCTTCACTGGCATGCTTACTGCTTCCTAGTACTGTGGAAGTCAATGCAGTTTGTTAAACTGCTAGGGTCCTATTTTGGATAATTTGGGTATAGAGGAAGCTTCTAAAAAGCTTCTTGGTATTACTTTGGTAGCCCTTTCTGATTGCTTTAAATACGGGAAGGTGTAGTGGGTTGAACTTGGCTGACTGCCAGATGCCCATCCAGCTGTTTACTCACTCCTCAGCAGGACAGAGGAAGAAAATACGATGGAAAAGCTTGTGGGTTGAGATAAGAATAGGGAGGTGGCTTACCAATTACAGTCAGAGGTAAAACAGACTCAACTGGGGGAAAATTAATTTAATTTATTGCCAGTTAAAAGAAGAGCGGGGTGGTAAGAAACAAAGACAGAACTAAAAATGCCCTCTCCCTACCCCCTTCTTCCCAGGCTCAACTTCACCCATTTATTCCAAACTCTTCTACCTCCTCTCTCTAGTCTGGGTGATGCAGAGGAAATGCAGGGTTGCAGTCAGTTCATAACAGTTCTTCTCTGCTGTTCCTTCTTGCACTTTTTTTTCCTGCTCCAGCATGGGTCCCTCCCACAGGATACGGTCCTTCATAACTGCTCCAGCTATATTGATTTATGTAAGGAAAACAACTGTCAGTTCTAAAAGTCTAGTTATTACAGTGGTTATTACTTTTTCAGAAGTCTGAGTCACTGTGGCTTTAATACGTTGGGGTCAGAGTAGCATTGTTCTTCCTGTTTGTAGGACTTCTCTGTGTACAGTTTGAACAGTTGTTGTGCTGTGGCTTGTGGCTTACTTCAAATCATCAGTGACCTTGCTGTTTTGCCTCTGTCTGCTTTAAAGATGTATCTTATTTTCAGACTGAGTGAAGTTAATCTTCCCAAATTTACAATGCAACACTTGTATTTATTTTTTTTTCAGTCACTTCTCTTACTAGGATTATGTTGGTCCTTATCCTAGCAGAATTATGATCATAGAATCATAGACTGGTTTGGGTTGGAAGGAATCTAAAGGTCACCTAGTCCACCTCCCCCTGCAATGAGCAGAGACCTATCCAACTAGATTAGGTTGCTCAAAGCCTTTGCTGGCCTGACCTTGAATGTTTCTGGGGATGGGGCATCTCTCTGGGCAACCTGTTCCAGTGTTTCACAATCCTCATAGTAAAAAACTTCTTCCTTGTGTCTAGTCTGAATCTACCTTCTTTTAGTTTAAAACCATTCCTCCTTGTCCTATTGCAATAGACCCTACTAAAAAGTCTGTCCCGGTCTTTCTTATAAGCCCCTTTTAAGTATTGAAAGGCTGCAGTAAGGTCTCCCTGGAGTCACATTCTCCAGGCTGAATAACCCCAACTTTCTCAGCCTTTCCTCGTAGGAGAGGTGCTCCAGCCCTTTGATCATCTTTGTGGCCCTCCTCTGGACCTGCTCTAACAGGTCCATGTCTTTCTTGTGCTAAGGATTCTAGAGCTGGATGCAGTATTCCAGGTTAGGTCTCATCAGAGCAAAGTAGAGAGGCAGAATTACTTCCCTTGACTTGCTGGCCATGCTTCCTTTGATTCAGCCCAGGGTCTGGTTGGCCTTCTCATCTGTGAGCGTGCATTGCTGGCTCGTGTCTAGCTTTTCATCCACCAGTATCCCTAATCCCTTCTCATGGCTGCTCTCAATCTCTTCATCCCCCAGCCTGTATTGATACTGGGGGTTGCCCCAACCTAGGTGCAGGACCTTGCACTTGGCCTTGTTGAACCTCATGAGGTTCACATAGGCCCACTTCTTGAGCTTGTCCAGGTCCCTCTGAATGGCATCCCTTGTCCCTATTTTGTTGTTTCTGATGGTACCGTGTTTTACAATGCCTGTGGCTAACTTATTGTTGTCTCTTATTAATAAAAAAATTAAAATCATGCCTAGTTCTGAAAAATTATTTTGCTCCCAAGTTCATCAGCCTCATAGCAGGAGAACTGGTCTTGTAAAATTAAAGTGAACCAGATATCATCTGGTAATCTGAGCTGATGGTTGAAAAGAGAAATAACCATGGTGATGGAGAGGGCTACATGCCAACGGGAACTCTGTTAATGTGATAAAACATGTTCTGAAGGTAAAAGGCTTTGCTTCATATGAATAGGGTTATTGATACTGAGGAAGCACATCTGCAGGTAACAGTAACAACTACTTTTCTACCATTGTTTCAGCTTTTGTCTAGTGATTTATTCCAGGCAAAGTATTCTAAGTGATTGCTATGATGATTAACACAGTATAATTTCTGGCATAAAATTAATATTTTGAAGAATGGCATTTTAGTTGCCCAGTTAGATTTGGCTTGTGTGCTAGAGGGAGCCTTTTTTGACAAGCATTTTTCAGGATAGTATCTGATGAATTTGGCTTCTAATGTCATGCCAGAACAACTAAAACACATTTCATTTGAGTCACAGTTTGGTGATAAGGGGATTTTGTTCTGATGTGCGAGCTTTAGTTAAAGGATGTTGTCCCTTTTCTAGCTGTTAATCAGAAGCTACTTTGAGGACTTCATTTTTAAAACTCATTAGATCTAACTCCGCTGGCATAAAAGTGGGAGGATACCTCCTTTCTGCAGGTGTTATCTCTCATTGAACACTTTGATTTAGGGGTCCCTGCACAATCTCCTTGTCTTGGGACCTTTTAGTTGCCCATTTCTGTACAGTGTCTACTTTTCCTTTTTGGAATGTATTTTAGTTGTGGGGGAAGGATCCTGTTTAGCAGCTCTTTTGGGAAATGGGCCTTTGCACTTAAGATTATTATAATTGCTTTCTAGTTTCAATGTTGCTATTTGTAGCAGTGAACATATGTCAGTTTATTTATATGGAGGTGGAAGTACATTTGTAGTAGTTAGTAACACTTTCCCTGAGATGGATGTTTTTAATCTTTTTTTGTGACACAGAATTATTTACTAGACTCTTTGCCTTGATCGTTCAGTGAGCTCAGATCAGATCACTGCTGCACTTGCACTGCTTCTTGTGAGGTTTGTCCTCTGTTAGTTCAGGTGGTTCCTGCCATAGTAATTCCTATAACATGCAAATCAAGTCCCAGGTTACAGTAGTTTAAAAGTATATTCATTTCAATCTCCACCTCTGGTTCCTTTGAGCTAGGCCATAGGATTTAACATTGCAATGAACTTTTCCCCTTGACCCTACTCTGGCTTGGCCTTATCCACAGACTGCAGTCCCTTAGGGGAGTACCCACTCCAAGTGGAGCCTTATCTATGAGCCACAGTCTCTTCAGGGGCACCTGCTCCAGTGTAACCAGAGCTACAGTCCCTTCAGGAGTGAACCTGCTCCATCATGGCCTTACCCGTGGCTGCTTTGCCCTTCCCCACGACCGCGTGCCCTTGGGGGGATTACCCACTCCAAGTGGAGCCTTATCTATGAGCCACAGTATCTCCAGGGGTATACCTGCTGCAGCATAGACTTAACTGCAGCTGCTTTGAGGTGCACCTGTTTCAGCATGGCCTTCTCTATGGGTCACAATGCCTTCAGAGATATACCTGCTCCAGCACAGCCTTACCCACAGCCACAGTTCCTTCAGGAGTGTACCTGCTGCATTGTGGACTTACCTACAGCCACTGATACTTTGAGGTGTACCTTCTCCAGTGTGGACTTATCCTTGGACCACAATCCCTTCAGAGGTGTACTTGCTGTGGCACAGACATATCCACAGCCGCAGATGCTTTAGGGTGTCCTGCTCTCATGTGAACTCATCCACAGGTCACAGTCCCTTTGACTTGACTTCACATGGAGTTCCAGCCTGTCCAGTACAGCAGCACAGAAACAGCAGTGATGGCACAGCCATTGCTGTTATCAAAATGTTCCCAGGCACAGTAGAGTAAGATAAGCAGTACAACAAGCAGGAAAAGCAGCCACTAATGAGCACTATAATATACAGTAAGGCAAGCAAGGCCCATGTGTTGTGGTTTAGGGCTGGGCTGGCCACTAAATCCTGGACAGATGCTCTCTATTAACCCCTCTCCCCTCCCCAGAAGGGAAGGGAAAAGAGAATAAGGGAGAGAGACTTTACAGGTTGGAAAATAAAACTAACAGGTTTAATGAAACACTAATAGTAATACTACAGGATAATAATGTAAATAGGAAAATAATGAAATATATACAGATATGTACAAATTATATATATAAAACCAATATAAAATCCTTCCCCCCCACACACACAATGACGATTATGTCACCAGAGGCTCTGCAGAGCCGGGCATTGGAAAAGTCCCAGACCAAACTCAGCAGCAGGTGGGAGCAGGATGCAGGACACACAAATCAGGATCAGCAGCAGATGAACGAGCAGGATTCTGCTCAGGCCTCGGCCTCTGCAGGATTGAGATGGATGGAAGGGTCTGAGATGGAAGGGCTCCAAGATGGAAGCAGGGTCGAGACCCTCATGATCCCTCGGCTTTATACTGAGCATGATGTACGTGGGATGGAATACCTAGTTGGTCCGTTTTGGGTCTGCTTCCCCATCTCCCCCCTTAGGCGCAGACACGGCACCCATGGTGATACAATTGGCCTTGAGATTATTAGTAGCAGCACATACTGGAATAATGTGCTGCTAGTTTCAGCACGTTCAGCCACTTAGAGACTGAGCTGAAAAGTAAAATCACTAAATAGAAAATTAGCTTTATTTAGCTCAAACCAGGACACCATGGTAAGCATAGAAGCCTGTCAATTAATAGCTAAAGAGCAATAACAGCTATAAACTTGTTCGAGCACATTCTAATAAAATCTATTGTTATCTCAAATCCTGTGAGCCCCATGTTGGTGCCAAAAAGACCTGTTATGGTTTAACCCTAGTAGGCAGCTAAGCAGCACGCAGCTGCTTGCTCATTCCCCCAGAGTGTGATGGGGAAGAGAATTGGAAGGTTCCCGTTTTCTGTCTGCCATGGCTTACAACTAGCATTTAATTTTAAACAGACTGGCAGTATAACAAATATAAAAGGAGCTTGCCCATGTTTCTTGGTTTGGGAGATGTTTAGTCAATTTCTTAATGACACAGCTAATGCCTGTCAGCTAAGGTGTATGGTATCCAACAGACTTATACTATGGTGTCAGTGTTCAACCTGATTTTTCTGGTCACAGGCTCTCAAGTAGATTATCTGATACTGAATGTTACATTCCTTAGGGTTTAAAGACAAGTTTAAAGGTTTATATATATTCATGTAGAAAATATTAATTGTCGAGACAAAGGAATTGTTTTATCTAATTAAAAAGCAGCTATGAAAACTACTCTGAAAAGTATTAATAGCAATAATGTTTTTTTATTGTACTGCTATTAGGCTTACAAAGAAAATTTTTACTTTTTACCAATAGCATGCTTAAGTATGGTAAAAGTATTATAGTATATATCCAAGGCTGGATGGTATTGTTATCCTCAGACTTGGCAAAATAGCGTTGATGCTGAACTCTTCACACTTTGTAGAAAAATCCATAGAATATGTAAAAAAAAATTAAGTTAGTAAAGAATTTGTGTCATTCCTTCGAACTGTTACTGTTATAATATTGTATAAGAAAATACTGTTTTCCTGCATAAAACTTTGGGTCCAAACACTGAAAATTCCTTGTTATCTCTGAACATTTGTCACTTCTGAATCTTGTTTACAATCTGGAATATGAACTGACTGGAGGTTCTCTTTGTTAACTTCTACAGTAAATTGTGAAATGGGGCTTGTATTTGTGAGGCTTTGGCTTATTAGTAATAGGCATATTAACATAATACAAATAATTCTAAGAGAACAGGTATTAATATTGAAGATAATTAAAAAATTAACTATAAAGGTGTTCATGATGACTGGAAAAAATCTACTTTTTAGAGAATGTGATACTTGCTGATCCAAAAAGTTCTGAACTAAGAAATCCTATTTATGTTTATAAAGTTGGTTAAAAATGAGTCCTTTAAGCTCATCTTCTCAACCATTAATTCTGGAGTGTATTTTATAGTTTGATCATTATCTTTTATGACGATAGATGTAAACACACAACTGAGTGTCCAGGAAAACTGAACAGGAACAGACTCCTTGGATTGTATGTGTTGAAATTTGTATACAGACATGCCTCCTTTGACTTTCCTCTGCATTGATTTGAGTATAAAATTATTTTAATAACTAATGAAATTTTTTTTCATGAAAAACTAACAGATCCACAGAAGGACCTATTTTTATCCTGCAGAGAACTTGAGTAAAATGTGACAAATTTGACCAAAAGTGCTTATGACAAAGGCAATTGAAAAATAAGTAATTTTTACTCTACCTGCTTGCTCATTATATCCTTGTACCATATTAAATCTTAGATATCCAGTGTAAATATGTACATTTTTCCTTTAAATTACTGAAAAAAGTATCTGAAACAAGGGCTCTTTTGAGCTGTTTAGTTTGTAGTAGTATTCTTGATGTATCACAGAGTCAGTAGCTTGAAGCTCAAGAATGTTAGCTGCTGTTCTGGTTGACTTTTTGAGGTTTTTAGATCATCTGACTTGGCAAGTATAATGACAGAGTAACTTGGTACTATAACAAAAAAGCATTACTGTAAATGTAATTTGTTTGGGTTTTTTTTAAATATGTTCCTATTGACTTTTTTCCCCAAGTATCCCCTTTGTTCAACATTAACTGTGTCAATATTGTTATTGTTTTGGATTAAACTAGATCATATGAATCTTTTAATGTTGTGTGTACATGGAACTTCTGGAGTGCTTTCCAAGCCTTTACACCTGTGTGGTGATATCGCCTGTATTTTTTTACATGATGGAACAGTGGGGGGGAATGATTGTTTTCTGTAGAGATAAAAGGAAAGTTAATAGACTAGTCTACTTAATACTTCAGACAATAAATGTCAGGATCTTACTAGAGGGGAATTAACTTTTAATAAATGCAAGCACGCTACTGAGTAAGCTAGTGAAGTCAAGAAAAGGAAAAACATAACCTTTTCTTCTTTTGCTTGTTTTAACAGTTGTTACTCAACCAAGCCCATCAGTTTCTCAACCTAGTACTTCACAGAGTGAAGAAAGAACTTCTGAACTGCTTAAACCAAAGAAGAACAGGTGTTTTATGTGCAGAAAGAAGGTTGGCCTTACGGGTATGAGAGGACTTTGTCAATATTGAACAGATCTATATAATTAGTTGCCTCTTACTGGATTAAATTTGTTGAAATATCTGTAGTCATTAAACTTGCTTTCTGTTTCAAAATCCACAATGTTACATCCCTTAATAGAGATGATATTTGGAAATACTAATTTCATTTATTCTGTCTGTTAAAGTAGATGCACAATACCTCCTTTATATACTGACTAAGCCTTTAATTTATAACTTGCTTAAGTCTGAAGCTTTCTAGTGATGTTGCTTTTCCTTTTCTTTGTACAGGATTTGATTGCCGATGTGGAAACCTATTTTGTGGACTTCACCGTTATTCTGACAAGCATAACTGCCCATATGATTACAAAGCAGAAGCTGCAGCAAAAATTAGGAAAGAGAATCCAGTTGTGGTGGCTGAAAAAATCCAGAGAATATAAACTAGCCTACTTGTGAAAAGACTGACTTTTGTGTTATTTTAATATACTCTAGGAAAGCATTAAAGAGCAGATGCATGGCCATTTTCCTTTGTTCTCCAAAGTTTTAATTTTAGCCGTGTCTGTCTTAGTGATATTTCAGAATGTTTGGGTGTTTGTTACAGGCAGAATTTGATAGATTGAAGATGTATAGGCTCTCCTTAGAATATGATTGGATGATAAGAACCTGCATGGGAATACACATTCACAGCAGACAAGGCTCTAGTTTACACGTGCCAAACAGATGTATACCATCTGCATATTTGCAGCAGATCTGCCTTTTGAGATGCTCAAGGTGTATAACACTAGCTAAAGGCTGTGTGCCTGTTTGGGAGAAGGATATCTCAGAAAGACTGGTGATTCCATTCAGAATGGAAGTCATGTAGAGGGCTTTACCTTCCAGTAAGATGAGTGTTGGTGCCATATTTAATAAAAAGTCATTTAACAATTGGAATGGGGGAAAAAAAATCAGATATGTATGAGAAGAAAAATATTTTAAAACAGATTACATTAACTTTAGAATCATGAAAATAGTTTTCCAAAGGAAGTGTCTCTATTAGAAACTTAAGAACTGCCCTGCAACAGTTGTCTGCTTTTCCTTGCGTAGCTAAAAATGTGTAGCACAATATTGTGCTAAGATTGGCTTACAAAACAAAAGCTATGTATGTGTGGGTTTTTTAGACATACTACAGCAGTTCTATCAAGTAACACATAAATCTGTAAATTGTAGAAGTATTTGAGCAGTTTTCTTATTCATTTACTTATTAAATTCAGTGTGTTCTAGGTTTAAAAGAATACTAGGAAGTTGGTTTTTTTTAAATAATAAAAAATTAAATCTAACAATTGCACATGCTACAATTTGTTGGATGTGGAAAACCATACCCAACATGACTCCTGTGGACTTCAATGGGAGCTGGAACCACACTTGGAGGGCTGCTTTATCATTTTTAATTGTACTTGGGTGTAGGACTGTAGTGTTCTTGGGTGTATTGCATGGGCTACATTACCTCCAGCTTTGTGTAATAACTAGAAAGAGCAGTATAGTTCACTAATCCTTGTCTGGTAATATCACTTCTGTGTTATATTCTTCTGTGTAAGGGAAGGGGTTTTTGTGGTGTATGAAACTTGTGGGGCTTTTATATAATCGAGTATAGTGTAGGCTAGTATTGTAGTAATGCCTCTTCGAATCTGTAAATAGTTGTGTATGTACACAAGATGCTACTTCTGACTTATTGCAGTGTTCAGTCTTAGTTTTGTTAGTTCACTATTAAAAGCATCAGGCTTTTGCTTTGACTTTGTTCTTCCAATTTACTTATCAGATATGCAAATATGTACAGATAGTTCATACTTGGGTATTGCACATAATCACACTATCCAGCATCTATGCTCTGTTGTATTATGTAAATAATAAAAATCATGTACAGAAGGAAATAATTTTTGTGGTAGCTCATCAGTTTTAGTTATTGCTGTAACTTGAAAGTGGCCCTGTGGAGGTCAAGGTGCAAAGCTAGTGCTGTGGTTTGTATGGTTGCTCTATCATTCAATGCCCCTTCCTCCCCACTCAAGGAGAGGGGTCAGGAAAGGGTAAGGAGACTTGTGGGATTAATAACAGTTATATTATAAAATACACAGAGTTGTACTCAGCTAATATTGTGGCGGAGTAGGCCTCAGGATTAGGATGGTAAACAAGTCCCTCTCGAGATGTCAGCCATGGCAGAGGGAAGAAGGAGCAGGAAGAGGGCTGTCCTCAGCAAACTCCCCAGTTTACAATGAATTATGTTTATAGTATGGGATAGTACTAATTAGTCAGCTTGGGGTCAACCCCTTTGGGTTTCTGCTCTCACCAGCCTCTTCACGTGTTTATCTCAAGACTGCTGAAGACCTTGAGCACTATGGCAACCTGCATACCAGGTTTAGCTGAAAAACTATAACAAAGTTTTATTGCTTTGTTCCCGTGAAGTAGAATGTTGTAGTCTGTACAAAATTGCAGTTTTCCTCAACAGAAAACTGACTCTCAAATTCTGTCCCACTAAACCAGGGCAGCTAGTACTAGGTTAGTATAGATGGTTTTTTGCTTAAACCTGTCTAACCTTATTTCTTGTTTTGACATACTGACTTGTTTAAGATGGCTTGTTGAGATCTGTCCTGGTTTAATCTGGGATAGAGTTAACTTTCTTCCTAGTAGCTGGTGTAATGCTGTGGTTTGGATTTAATACGAGAACAATGCTGATAACACATAGATGTTTTAGTTGTTGCTAAGTAGTGCTTATACTAACTCAAGGACTTTTCAGCTTCCCATTCTCTGACAGGGAGGAGGTGCACAAGAAGCTGTAAGGGAGCATAGCCAGGACAGCTGATCCATCTGAATATTCCATACCATATGCTCAGTATATAATCTGGGGGGGGGAATTGGCTGGGAGACTGTGATTGCTGCTTGGGACTGGCAGGGAGTTGGTGGGTGGGTGGTGAGCAATTATGCTATGCATCACTTTTTTTGTATGTTATTATTACTATTTTTTTCCTTTGCCTTACTATTTAAACTTTGTCTCAACCAATAAGCTTTCTCACTTTTGTTCTTCTGATTCTCTTCCTCATTCCACTGTGGATGGGGGAGTGAATGAGTAGCTTTGTGGTGCTTGGTTGCTGTGGCTGGGGTCAAACTGCAACAAGGTCAGAGAAACAAAACCGATAACTACTTGATGACCAAAGATGACTTGATGACTGCTGCTGCTGTAAATATTGCTTTTGATAAGGAAATGAGGGCATGTTCTGGGCCTTCGTGTGTCAGGATTATTTTTTTTTTTTATCGTAGAACTCTTTTAAAGCATCAAAATTATAATTTTTTTCACCTTTTTGTATTAAAGTAAAATCAACTCAACTGCATCATAAAAAGCTTGTTTGGTTACTTTTGGTTTTTGTTTTGTGAGTGTACCTTAGAACTAACATTTGAGGAGAATGTGTCCAGATTTGTGATACTGTCAGGGCAAAAGCATTTTAGGGAGGATAACTATGTTGATACCAGTACTTAGTGGTTCTGATGGTCTCTCTTGCATTCATTTGCTGCCTCTTTTTTTTTTTTTTTTTTTAAATTTGGACAAAGGTTTGTTTAAATTATTTATCTCAGTAGATCTGAGGAGGAAGGTAGGGATTTCTTATTCCATCATTGTTCTATATAATCATGAACTATATCATATGTGAATTGCCCACAGGTGGGATGAGAGCCTATATTGGAAACTAAGCTTTATTCTGTTAATAATCTACTAGGATCTACAGTAATTCAGGAGCACTAATTCTGTTGGGGCTCATGAAACTTTCGAAGAGGATGTTGTGGTTTAACTCCAGCCATCAACTAAGAACCACACAGCTGCTCACTTGTTCTCCCTCAGTGGGATGAGGGGAAGAGAATTGAAAGGGTAAAGGTGAGAAAACTTGTGGGTTGAGATAAGAACAGTTTAGTAGTTGAAATAAAATAATAATTACAATAGTAATAATAATAATAAAATTGTAATGAAAAGGAAAATAACAGAAATAAAACCCAAGAAAGACAAGTGATGCAACTGAAAATGGTTGCTCACCCCCAACAAAATCATAAAATGGTTTTGGTTGGAAGGGACCTTAAAGATCATCCAGTTCTAACCTTGTCATGGGCAGGGACATTTTCCCCTAGACCAAGTTGCTCAAGGCCTCATACAGCCTGGCTTTGAAGACTTCCAGGGAGGGGGCATCCACAGCTTCTCTGGGCAACCTGTGCCAGTGTCTCACTGCCCTCACAGTAAAGAATTTCTTTCTAATATCCAGTCTCTTCCATTGCCTCTTGCCCTATCACTACATACCCTTGAAACAGTTCCTCCCCAGATTTCCTTGGCAAAAGTGGCTAGGTGACTAAGAATTATTTACTCTTATCTTTTAAAATGTCTAGCTAATATTATGGCTGCACTATAGTGGGTTCTGTAGGATTCTGTGCAAACTTAATTAAACCTGAATTTTGGAGGAAGAACTTCCTGTGGTGATTTCAACCGGTTGTTCTAAGGTTGATGAATTGTCAGATGATTAGGTTGGCTGTGGTGCATAAAGATATAATGAAGTTAAGAAGCCAGATATGACTCTTCAAAAATACATTTTTGGTATATATATTCTAATCCTAAATATTACAGGTTCACAGGCTTTCTATTTCAGCTTTTTTTTCCCAAGTAATTCAGAAGCAGGTTTGACACTTCAGAGTGATACATGAAGCATATTTTAATATGTCTGTGTAAGCTTTCTTCCAGTATTTCAGGTATCTCCCACCAATTGAGAATGGAAGATGTAATGTTAAACTGTGTAACAGTTTTAAAACTTTACTTTTTGTTTATGCAACTGCATTATACATTTACAGAATAGCATGATAAAACATATATAAACTTTATGCTCTCTTATATGCATTTCATAACAAAAATCAAATTAAGATAGTAATTGTAGCTTCTAGTTGTTGCTATTGACTATGTGTGGTATACTTAATGTACTCTTCATAAATCAGGCAAAAGAGAATGAAGATAGAGTTTCAGTATAAAGATGGCAAATGTATGCTTGTAGAGTTTTCTTTTCAGTTGCATCATTTCCTTTTGCAATAAGATAATGTAACTTTTTTATGTATGCTTTACTGTACAGGAAACGCTAAGGAACAGATATAAACTTTGGGTATTATCTTTAGCTTTTCTTGTTTGAATTCAGACGTATAAGTTACATCTCCTTTTTGTTTTTCTTCTTTACATAATGGAAAAAAATCTCAATGAAGTAGATGGAAATTTTTCCATTGCATGCTGTTACTATATAAAGCCAGTGAAATGGCAGGTGTGGGATCTTTCATTGCTGAAGGCTCTGCAAAGATATTGGGAAGATGGAAGTCTGCTCCAGGAACTATTACTTAGGATAAATATTTCAGCAAGGTGTTTGTCTCTTCCTCCCCATAAATGTCTTAGTAAAAGGGTTACTTCTGATGTGGTTACAGATATGAAGTGCCTTTTTCCAATGAGTTTCACATATGGAACAGGATCTCCCCTAACAGCATAAATATCCTCAGAGAAGGTATGAATTTACAGTGCTACCCCTTGATGAAACAAACAGCAGAATGGTGTAGGATAGAGCTTTCTACATTAAAGCACTATGAAGTTGGCCTAGTGTTTGAGTTTTTTTGTTTAGTCCTTTACAATCATAGAATGTGTTGGGTTAGAAGGGACC
>NW_010157684.1:0-24545 GCF_000695765.1 Mesitornis unicolor
ACCATAGAGAGCGGGGGGGCGGCCGCCGCGTCACTTCCGCCCTGGGCGGGGAAGCAGCGACACTGCTCAGTGGCCGGGCGCCATCTTGGTTTTGGGTAGCCGTCCGTAAGGAAGATGGCAGCCCGCGACGCTAATGGCCGACCGCGGGCTGTTCTCGGGCCTGGGCCCTGGGGAGCGGTGGGGCCTTGCCCTATGTTCCCGTGTATTTCTCCCCTCCCACAGCTGAGCGCTCCGTGCCTCGCCGGCTGCAGCTCTTGTCTCCTCCCCCTCGGCCGTGACTGAAGACTCTCGCCTTTTACTCTCTCCTCCCCTGAATCTGAGGGGTCGGCTTTTCCCCTGGCTGAGCCGCTGCGTGGTTACCTGTGTGGCGGGGGGCGCATCCATCCACAAGAGCTGCTTGGAAGGGCTTTGTTGTTCAGCGGAGCCCGGGCCGGGCCCACCATCCAGCGGCATTTGCATCCGATGCTGCCCTGCACCAGGAAGGCGATCGCGTAGCAGCGGTACTTTACTGCAGCAGCTTTTGCAGCAGAAGTGCGCGGTATCGCTTGGTTTTCGATACAGCAGCGCAGCGCTTGGGAAAAGCGCGCCCAAGGAAACTGCCCCAGGGATTTCTGTACCGACAAAGGAAAAAAAAAAAAAAAGGGGCGGCAAAGGGCTGTGGATGAACAGTATCGACTGACACACAAAGATGTGTGTCGGCTGAGTAGGTCCTAAAACTTACGCTACTCAAATCTTACACGGTTTATTTTTTAAAAGGCTATTGCAGACTATTTCCGAGGTGAGAAAAAAAACTTAAAAAAAAATAGCAGAGAAGTATGCATATGCACAAATTTAACAGAGTTTTTAAATTCAAGGGCATAATGACTGGGAAGCAGCCAAAACCAACTAATGGAGGGAAAAGGCATGGAAGATGGGAAGCAGACATTATCCCCAAATGCAGGTTTGCTGTTTCCTTCATAGGGGAAGTAATATCTGTTTCTTCTGGCTAGTAAGTTCTTTAAACATAGCCTTCTGTGGAGGCAGCAACCGATGAGTTGCTGGTGCTGCAGCAAACACAGTGAAAAATTTTAGGTCTGACCAGTTGTGGTAAACCTTTAAACAGCCTGGCCTAGAGGGACGCACCATTCCCTCTCACCTTCTTTTAAGCTTTTTCCATTATGCAGGTGCAGGGGTAACTAACCTGTAGCTTAAGTGCAGTGCATGTGCTACAGCTTTTGCTGTAACCAACAAGACGACGCTATTAATGCGGAAGCTACTTGATAATAATGCACCTGGCAGAGGAAACCAGCTTGCTAGGGCCAGTAAGGTTTCCAGAACTGTTGTGGGATTTGGCTGCACACAAACACACCCGTATTCCTTAATGGTTCTGAAGGGATGCTCGTGTTGTTTCCCTTCGGTGATGGAAAGCTCTCCTCTGTTTTTTGAGATATGTGGAATATATCTTACTGGGACAGAAAGAGAGGTCACTTCTACTCTCTCAGTTCTCCATTGTATTTGAGACAACATAGCGCAGGCCCAGAAGAAAAACAAAACAAAACAAACTAATGTGAAACTTTTTGCAGATATATTTTAAATATTTCAAATATATTTGCCAAGTGACAAATGGCACAAGTTGTTTCAAGTTTTGTTTATTCCTTGTTTTATCAAAAATTTGACGTTTGAGCTACGGGCTGTGTGGTTCTTTAGTGCAGCCCCTTGTTAGCGAGGTGCATGTTATGACATGTCCCTGTGCCTTGAAACACATCAATCCAGTGGTTTTCTAAGGGTATTGGCTATGAAACACAACCCGACGGGTCTCCCTTCACCTCTGTCCTGCAAGCAGGTATACTTCAAATACTTGATGCCCTGCCTTTGCATAGTAACTTAGGCTGTAAAATTTCAGTTGTTTTTTTTTTTAATACAGTTTGGTCAAACTTCTAAGGTATGTAGACATCTCTGACCTACCTTTGGTGTGTTAGAGGCACTATCTTTTGCTACAAAGCAAAACTATTTCCAAATTTTTTTTAATTTGTGTGTTTTTTATTATTATAGGACATAGTAGCTCTGGGCATGACAC
The DNA here is from genome assembly GCF_000695765.1 of Mesitornis unicolor. Taxonomy (NCBI): domain Eukaryota; kingdom Metazoa; phylum Chordata; class Aves; order Mesitornithiformes; family Mesitornithidae; genus Mesitornis; species Mesitornis unicolor. The sequence goes on from NW_010157684.1 coordinate 2,057, forward strand.
AAAGTGCAGCTTTATTTGAATTTATTATTTGAATACAGCAGCAGTCCAGCAAATTTAAAGTACAAGGTTCAAGGCAATAGGAAGATACATGAAGACAAAGCAGCACAATAATACTGTGTCATCACTGGCCCAAGCCAAAATCTTGCTGACGTAGCAGGTGTCCTCACTATTCAGTGAGTCGGCCGAGTACTTTCACATCTTCTGAGCGCTATCGTAGAAAGGGGAAATGAGTAGGAAAGTGCATGGTTAATAGTCGGCAGTGAAGTTGGATTGTCTCATCAGGGAATGCCACTCTTAACTGTTACAAAATGATAATGTAACCTCAATTCCAAAGACTTATTAAGAATGAAGAAACCCAGAGTAAGGTTGGTTTTAATCTCTTCATAAAACTGGAGCATAGGCTTGCACCTTTGGCCTGGCCCTGTGCATGCAGCTGTTACTTTACAGTAGAGATTCACACCTAATGCAGCTTCTCCTCCTGTTAAAACCCTGCTGAGTTTTACAGCTCCCTTAGGTAAATTTTGTCAATCCACTAGCAGGACAAGGCTCAAGGGAGCTGTGTGAAGGGGATGCTTCAGTAGATGGCACTCTCCCTCTGAGTGAGGATGAGCAAATGTCTCAGCCAAGGAATGTGATGCAGTGAGAGCAACTTCCGTTATACTTTACAGCAATTGCAATGAATGGAAACAAAGCTCTGCCTAACGACGCAATGAAGTAAAACCTGGCAGTTTTTCACTTACCTGGATATATCAAGTCCTCGCATCTGGCTTTTGTCCTGCTTGAATGACCATAATAAAGCAGGAATTCCTTCTGAAATCTTAATGGTGAATATACACACACACATGTGTGTATTTAAAAGATACATATGTTTATTATATATAAAATATGCATATGCATTTAAAAGATCTTAGTAGTAAGTTACACACATCAGACATTGGGTTTAGAACAATTCTGCTTCCTCAACCATTTTTCTTCGATTTATGATTTTATGTTACTATTCTGTCAATGGTAGATCCATTTTAAGAAAATAACTTTGGTTTGTTGATTGGTGTTTGTTGTTATTCTGAAGCCTCAAAATTACATAGATCCAGTTTAAAGAGCAGTTGCACTGAATTAGTACAAATTAGGAGGCCTTAACTGCAGGTACGGGGATAATAAAGCCCTGCTAGGCATTAGGGGAGCTATCACCTTTGAAATAAAATCTATTGCTACCCAAGCAGTAATGCACAGCCATCATCTTACAGCTTTCTAAACTGCAGTGTTTTCTTCACCGCTGAACAGAGGGGTGAGAGAAGAGAGTGAAAGAAACACATGTTTATAAGACAAAGGTTGCAATAAAAAATTACATGGGACAAATTCATGAAATGCAAATTTAATTAGTTAAATTTTTTAAGTTTTTTATTCTTAAGTAATACAAGTATATTCTTTCAATTTACTGCTTTTTAAGCATTCCTTTAAGTATCCGTTTTCTTATTTGACTGGCACACAAGTCAAATAAGGGTCCGTATGTTCTCAATTCCTTCCTCTGTCCTACACTCGCCAGAAATCCTTTTTCCACTGATTAAAATCACAGTGATAACAGTATTTCTAAAATCTGGAACCTGAAGCCATCATTTTATTCCTTTCAGAGGGAAGCATTTGCTACCATAGCTCAAAGCTGTTGACCTGTTTTTTTTCCAATATATATGTCAGAGCCTGAGGGGTTTTTGGGCCTGTTAGAATGAAGAGGCCCTAGGTAACGTATGAAAGAGAAGTATAAAGAGTATTTATGTACATCTTGCCAGTGCCAGTCAGCTTTTGAGCTTACACACCATTGAAAACTAGATAAAGGAATTTCTGTTCCAATAAGTGGTTCAAGTAGTGGTGTGCTGCATGGGTGAAAAGGCAGATGAATTTAGTGATGAATAAATAAATTTTTAGATTTTCTGGTCTTAATTCAAAATAAAACAAACCTGCTGTGAGTGTCGGATGCTACAGGAACTGTACCCAAAAGCAATATTTTCTGTCCTTTGCAGAGAAACTACACAGCAGGTAGAATGCTGGACCAGTGGAAGCTCTCTGTTGAAAGTGCCATTTAGCTGCAGCATTCATCTATTATTTGGCAAATAGATTTAAACTTCCAAATGCATTTCTGCAGAATTCCAAATAGTCTTCATTCAGTAAGGTTACTACTTGGAGGACTCCTTTGCACATGACTGAATGGCAATGGTCTGGAGAGGCTTTTTAATGCTTTACAAAGGAACTGATTTTTTTTCCTTTGGGGAAAAAGTAGGGTGTGGGGCTTTTTCTGTTTGGAACATGCTCTTTAAAGGAATAAGAGTAGAATGGTTTGACACTGCTATGGTACTCCTTTTTTTCCCCTTCTGCAGTGTTTATCTGACATTTTGTTCAAGCAGATAAGGAAACATATCTAGGTCATAAAAGTAATCAAAAACATTTGGTTTACAGTTGCAATCTTTACCTTTACAGCAGCTATTTTGAATTCTGAGCAGGTTTGAAGACCCACAAACCAGCCTTCTACACTGGCTTTCAAGTAGTAGTTTTGAATCAAAGAACAATTTCCTGGCTGAATCATCAAACTAAGTAGTGGGACACCTGAGTTTTATGCCTTTAGGCAAATTATAATCTAATTTTCAGGTCAGGTCCATTTCTTTAATTCCCATTTATTTCAAATGGAGTTACGAGAGCTCAGCACTCTGAAACTTGTTTTTATACTATTTTGTGAATATCTTCTTTACAGATGCATTGGAAAACTGTTTCAGTGTTTGTAATACATTCTTAAATGCTTAGAAAAAGCATGTTACAGAAATGCAGTTATTACTAACAAGTGTCTCCTGGAAACAATCCTGGGTTTTTTCATCTCAGTGCAGTACAGTTCAAATTACCTTAAAAAAAAAAATCTCAAAACAATTAAACCTTACAGGTCTGTAGGTGGGACAGAGCAAGAGACCGAAGGTGCATGCAATGAATTCCCAGAGATCTGCCACCTCACAGCTTTTAGGCTGGAAACTCAAGGGTGGAAGGTCATGAGCAAAAGGTGAAGAGCAAGTGGTGGCCAAAGCAGAACCTGACAGTCACATGGGTTCCCTATACTGTCACAGATCCCTACTGAGAGAGTCCAGGAGACTTTGATCATATTAAGAATCCAGACCGAGATCAGAACTCAATGGGCTTGCAGAGCTGGTCAAGGAAGTAGCCAGAAAAATCAGTCTTCATTCTTTGTAATGGATTGCATTGTATAATAGAGGTCTCTCATGTTTTGGTTTACAGGTAGAGGTAGGTTTATCTGTGCCATGTGGTATTTCTGTTTAGGAAAATTACATCATGTGTAAGAAAGATAAAAATAGCAGTAGCTGGACAGACCAATGAGATTTGGGTGAGCCTGTTTATCAGTGTTTGGAGATGGGTGCAGAACAAAGGGTTGATTTTCAAACACTACATTTATTTAGAAACTGAAGATCTATTGAAGGACAGCAAGTCCTAAGCTTACCAATTGATGTGTCAAATGCGGTGGTTAGAATAAATTCATCAAATCCATGTCTAAAGAGAAGTTAATGAAAGTGATCAACCCTCAGCAGACCAATACCTACTGTTTTCATAATGAACGTGATCTCAAATCAGTCTGTGAGCAGTGGCCTCCCTACCAACCTCCCCCCGGTCTTACTGCTGAGCAGAATGTGATTGGTCTGTAATATCCCTTTGGTCAGTTGGGGTCAGCTGTCCCAGCTGTGTCCCCTCCCAACTTCTTGTGCACCCCCAGCCTGTTTGCTGGTGGAGCAGTATGAGGAGCAGAAAAAGCTTTGACTGTGTGTAAGCACTGCTCTGCAGTAACTAAAATGTCCCCAAGTTATCAATACTGTTTCCAACACAAACCCGAAACATAGCCCCATACCAGCTATTATAAAAAAAAAATTAACTTTACCCCAACCAAAACCAGCACAGAATCCAACCAGATTTTACCAGAAGCCTCAAGAATATTACACGTGTCACTTCATGTTGCATTAATTAGACCAAAGTAACTTGTAAAACTGTTCAGCTAAGGGTGGACACATGCACCAGACTGGTGAATTAAGCAAAAGGATGGAGCAAAATTTCCTTGCATGAAAACCACAGATGATTTTTGTGTCCTCCCATTGCCAGCTTATACAGCCCACTGCAGGGACTGACAGGAGGAAAATAGTTCTACATGCACTTGGCCACTGTATTTTTTTTTCAGTTTTATGTTTTTGCTGATATGCAGAGTCTCAGTTGGCTGAGTTATAAGCTGTTTGCCCAACAGGGCCTTTGTTCTGGTCTCTGCTTCAGCAACAACTGGAAAAACCTGTTCGCATGCTCCCTTTTATTTTTGAGCTTCCTCTCTCATTGGTAGCTGCAGCTTGTACACATGCAGACAAGGTGGTGCTTACCTTTCCTGTGGAAAGCTGCCTGAGCTTGCTTTTTCCATTATCCCAGAGCTTTTCTAGCCTCATGACGGCTTTGTTGGATGCTCCAGGAGGTAAACTCTGTTTTTTCACCACAAAATGTTTTTAGATTGTCATTTTATTTCTCTTGAAGCAAGAGGGTGTTTTAGTGTGGCTCCAGTCCAGCCTTTTAAATAATGTTTTGTAGACTCTGGGAGATCCGCAGGAATCAGTCTTGTGTGCAATGTAGCTTTTTGGATGCAGACGCTTGTCTACTTTGCAGCAGCTGCACAAGGTGTTATGTTAACTAACATCTGTAAGACAGGGCAATCACCAGCAAGTTAGTGCAAAAAGTGGACAAGTTGAGAAGAAACTTTTATTTCCACCTCCTTCCTTTTCCTCTTGCTTTGTGCTGCTGTTGGAACAAGAATGGGTCAACTGTGTGGACGATGCATGCAGCTGCTGCAGGACTTCATAGCCTTTGTTCAGAGGATATCCTCTGACTTGCTGAACGGCATCAAGGAGTGCTTAACTCTGATAAGCAAATGCTCCTGCTTGAAACAGAACAGCTCTAAAGCCAGAAAGCTTTACAAGCCTATCCTGCAGCCTCATGAGAGAGTGACAGCACAGGAGTTTCTGCAGTATATCGAAACAGGTAAGAGGGCTTGTTTTTCCTAAAGGGTTGTGAAAGAACAAGGAGATTGATTTTGTGGGTTGAAAACAGATTGCTAGCTGAACTGCTCTGGCATGGCATGAGGCAGCTTGGTGATGATGCAGAAAAGGCCAGAGCTACAGAGCATTTTCTTTGTGTATGGGACAGCAAGGACTCAAGTGGCGTAACAGATGGATCCAGGTAGAAATGGTCACTTTCTTGCTCTGCCACCAGTGTTAATACATAACTCATGTAAATATGTTTCATAAAAGTGAGTCCTTAGAGTAATGGAAGTTAATGTTTTGGAGTCAGTCACTGGGGGGGGTCACAAAGCAGGAAACAGGCTGTACCAGTACTGGCTGCTACATAAGTGCTGAGCAGGCAGATCACAGCGTGGTCTTGCCTCAGTTGTGCACTTCCATGCTGGCTGCAGAACACCTGGACTTGCTTTAGGGGTTTCTGCGCTATACATGGAGAAGGTCAAGGTCACCCTGGGACAAGCACTGTTGGGCTCTCAGGACTTCCTCAGATTCCAAGCAACTGATCTGCCTAAGTGCTTTGTGCTTGTGCTAAGGCTTGATCACAGGCATGGGATTTTGCTTGAATTAAAGTAGATTCATAACTCTTCATGTATCCCCTCTGCTTTACAGGCTACCTGCCTAATTCCCCTGTTTATCTACTTCTGATGTCCTCTCTATCCTGTCCTAAGATGCAGTATCAGTAGGAAAACCTTTTTTTATTTCACTTCTACATTCACAGAATATTTTCTTGGATGAATGTGTTTTGTCAGTTGTCCCACATAAAACATTCCTTGTCTCAGGACAAGGGGCCATTGCTTGTTTGGTCTGGCTTTGTCTCATGGCTAATTGGGTATATTGCTTTAAGCCCAACGACCTTGGGCTAAAGCTACTACACAAAATTGTATAGCCGCCTACTTTTATTTGTATGAAGGCTGTGGAACACAAACTACTATTTCTTTACTTGCTTTCTGGGGGATGTAAAACCATCTTGTGAATGAGACCAGGAGAGACGTTTTTCCTTGGCGTGACATGGTTAACCCTGTTTGAGATGGTCTGTCATGGAACAACCTTTGCAAAAATTGCTCTGACGCTGGTTCCTGGGAACATGCGTGAATCAGCCTCAGCTGGTATTAGCTGGTGTCATTACCCTATGAATGTGGGGGGTCCTCTGCTGCTGATATGGTTCACTAATTGTTGCATATTAAGCACTGGCTGAATCCTGAAGTTTATATCCAGGATAGGACCAGACCTTTCAGCTTGACGTATAGTGGGGATCTTCCAGGGCTGAACTTTTTATTGCAAAGGTTAGCATGCACCTGACTGTTTAAGAGACTTTCTTAGCAGTATCCCAGTTCAGATGATGGATCAGGTGCAACAAAGTCTGGAAAAAGTAATGTGGGCAAAATAGCCCTTTGCAGCACCCACTAGGGCTTTCTGAAAAGACTAAGCGTATGTTTTCTTGAGAAATCCTTTCCTTTCTGAGATGGATCTTCAAAAGGCTGGCTGTCTTGGATCCTCAGGAGCTGGAGTACAGCAGCAGGGAGCCTAGAGCTTCCATGTCAGGAGCACGCAGATGGCAGTGTGTGCTCTCAGAGAGGTCCTTATGTCTGTGGTATACACAGCACTCAGAAAGAACCAACATAAATTCTCTGAGTGGCCAAATTCTACTGCTAAGACAGATGGAGGCAGGGAAGCCTTACAAAAAGAACCAAGACACATACCTCTTTAGTGCTCACCTGTGTATTTTATTCTGAGATCGAGCAAGTCCATCATCGGTTATGGACAAATTATAGTAAGCAGGGGGCCAACATGCGGACAGTTCAAGTGCAAGGAGAGACTTCATTGTTGATCATTGTACTCAGCTGTTAGCTGGGGCGCCAAATGCTTGATCTTATGAGCAGGTGAAGATTTTGAGTGGCTTCTGCTTTATCACTATCCCAAACAAAAATGCACAGATATGTAGGAGATGATAGACACTATGTAAGGAACAGAATTAAACCACATGAAGAGATTATTGATTTTGCTGAGTAGACCATCCTTTTGTGTTTATTGTTAATTATTAAAAAAAATTGATCTTTATATGAAGCAGTTCTTCTGTGAAGCCCACTTACCTAATCCTGAAGGTAGAAGTTTGTTATTCTTGATGTGTCAGCAGCTTCTAATGACTTGAGATACTGGCTGAGTTTTGCACTGAGGCAAGAAAGCTCACACCCTTCACATCTCTTTATCCCATGGGGGGTGAACTAGCTAGATCTTGTTCATACAGATAGTTCAATTTTCAGTGTTTGTCTGAAAATATATCTTACAGTTATGTGCTCTACCGGTCAGTTTGTACTATGTTACCTTTTCAACTCTTGATACTATCGAGCATTTATTCAATGGCCCTTTTCTTCCTTTCTGCTGCTCCATTCCACACATTACACAATGACTTACAGAAGTCAGGCATGGATGCTGCTGCTGTATTCTTGATGGCTATTGCTGAACATCTGGTTTATTTGCAGGGGAACTATCATACCCAAGAACAGGTAGATTCAGGCTAGAAATTTGAGCCTGAGGGCAAGCCCATTTACAAACCATGTTGCTATTTCCTGAAATCCTTTATTGTAATACCCAGGATAGTAAGACCAGTCAATGTAAAATGTAGTAAATTAAAAATATATGCTCTTTCTATAGCTCATAACTAAGAATACCATGTTCTGTAGATATATTTTTAAAAATATCTTCTATGATTCAGGAAAATACAAAGATAACAGGAATACCTGGATTTATATTTTATAGTATAAAAGTAGCCAAAGGTTATAATTTATCTTGCTTCCACTCACTAGCTTTGTGAGCTTCACAAGAGGCATTGCAACGGACAGGTTATTCCAGATTTATTTATTGCTTCTGCTCATGGAAACATGAATACGGATATACAGGGTCTATGGAGTTGTTACAGGACAAAAATCCTTATGTGTTTGGTTGGCTGTAAATTTTAGTTTCTTTTTGTAAACTGGCCCTTTTTGTGTACAATTGAGACTGTGCTGTCATTGTATATCTTTAGGTTTTGAAATGTCGCCACTTGGAAAGGACCCTCTGGAAGCCTTGAGGACCTTAGCCTTTTCAGAAAATCCAGGTTTACAGCAGTCTGCTGCCCTCTATTACTTGCATATGAGTCAGCACAGTAAGTTATCTCAGTGCATCAGAAAATTTTCACATCATTATAAATAAAGATTTTTTCAAGATTTTTTAAAACTTTTTTTGATTCATTAGTCAAAGTTCTTTTTTGTCTTTCATGCTATGTTGCTTGCTAAGGAAAATGGAAATGCTGTCATTGCTGTGTGGGCAGAGTCTTTCTGAGTTTTGCTCTGAGGAGATGATTATAAAAGACTGTCATTTATGTAATTTTAATCCTTCTGTAAAACTCAGCAGAACCCAAAGTAGTTAGAGCCAATGTATACTGAGTCTCCTGAAAGCAACCCAGCCAAAATATGGTGGAAGGGAATGGACATAGTGATCGTTTAAGGTTTTATATTATATAATTTTTTGGAAGAGGACAAAGCTCTAGAGGCCAGATTGTAGTGGCAGTTTATGAAGGAAATGTTTTTCTGTGTCCCAGCTATTCTGTGGGAGCACTTGGCTCCTGAGGCAATTTGTAAATGGTTAGAAGTCAACTTAGAAACGTCAAATAAGATTCTAGCAAGAGTTTTGTTTCTACAAAAAGGTAGAAATACCAGCAACAACAAGGCTGCAATTTATGTATTTATTTATTTATTTTCAATTTACTTCAAGGAGAATTCTCTGGCACTTGGCTTGATAGCTTTATCCCATGTATTTTTTGCTGGATAAAAAGTGCAGATGGCATGCTATGAGGTGGAATGACTTGTTTGGCAGTGAGGCATATTGCTTCCATTCCCATGATGTACTTGATTATTCAAAACCTTTTCAAGAAACTTGCCCTGTTTTGCTAGTAGCAATGGAATTTAAATGAAGGGGAATACAACTCAGCCTATGTATGGTAGCACCTGACACTTAAGACCAACAAGAGAAAAATGTGACTGCAGTAAACAATGAAACTCCTGAATATTTCCTCTTATTTCTGCAGTGAACATCCCCCTGCCCATGGAGCATCTGGAACCCTTCTACGCCTTACTGCGGTCTGCTGACCTGGAGGTGCAGCAGATGTCTTCCTTGTCCCTTGTCAACTTCTTGCTGGAAGGAAATAGTGAGTAATTAACAACACATCTCTGTTCAGGTGAAAAAGTCTCTCTGCAGCCCTTCCTAGACAGAAAGAGGATACATTTACACACCCAGGTCTACACAAATCCAAATTCTCCTCCTTTTGTGTTCCTGACAGGACAAGGTGTGAGTCTTTTTCTGTCTGCAAGCCATGTAGATTCTCGTGACACCAGGATTTCTCAGATCCCTCCAGCTAGATTATATCAAGTGGTTAGAGATACTGGATCTGTGTGCAAAGGCTGGTGAATTATTCCTAGACTGGTGTGGGAACAGCTATACTATTCTCATTCTTGGATCGGGAGCCTGCCACTTACCCTTTCCAGCAACAGATACAGTTCTTGGTAATAAACTGCCTAGGAGACAGTGCTCGTTTTCTTGTTATTTATTAACTGGACGTTGGTCATAAATTGCTTGCAGATTTAAAAAAAAATGTTTAATCGAGTTCACTTTCTTCTGCAGCTGATAGGGCAAATGTAATTGAGATAGGGTCTGAAAGCTGCAGATGAAAACTTCCCGGTTAAGTTTATGTTGATAGACAGGGCATGAACACCCCACACATCATCAATGGAGTCCTTGTGGCATCTACTACTGCACTCCCTGGCATCTGGGCCACTGTAGGCATTCCATGACACTATCCCATAACAGCAGAAGACAGGGTCAATCTTCACTGAAGCTAGCTGTTTTCTTTTCTTTTTTCTTTTTTTTTTTTAATGGATCTTGCAGCAAATAATATCATGTCACTATTTACAAGTAAAAATTAATATTTAAAGAGTAGACTTCAGAAGAAAAAGTGTGAGGGGGTGCTGGGTAAATTGTGAACCTATTGGAAAGTTGCAGTTGCACTTTCCAAATAAATGTTTGAGGCCTTCTGAACTAGAACCTCTGAACATCTCTTGCATTCCTTCCTGAGTCTGAAGAGGAATCAAACAAACCAAGCAAGGGACTGTGAGTGCCTTTCAGGCTGTTTCCATCTTAGGTCTATTTTGCATAATCATAATAAAGACCCTCAAAGCAAGGAAAGGAAGATATATTCTTCTCACAAAGGTGTTAACTACTTACTTTTCTGTTTGTCCATTTTTTCTTGAATTTATGAATAGTTGACAGAGAATTAGTTGTCCAAATGGGTTTACTTGAGCCCATTCTGGATCTGCTTGAGTCGGAGGATTCCACTGTCCAATGCAATTCCTGTGCCTGCGTCATGACTTTGGCTGTTTCAGGTGAGTGTGCTTTTTTTTCTCTTTATCTTCTACAGTGAATTCATTCAACTCTTATGTTGTATTTCAAGGTGAAAGAGCCTATTTGCAATGGGTATATGAGTCATAAGATGCAGCAGCAAATTTTGGTATTCCCACATCATAAATTAAACTTCTTGAGATTCCATTTAAGATCTTTTGCTCAGTGTTTCTGACCTTCATTCTTTTATGATGACACACCTTTTTCTGGTTTCTGACCTAAATACATTAGTGACCAGCTTATCATAATTAGTGTCTACATTGGAGTTATGCACATGAAGATATACAGAGGGATCTCCTTTCACCTGTTTTACACAGCCCACAGAGAAAGCAACTTTTTTGGTGTTCTAATGATGTTCCATAGTCCTGAAGGCACTCTGGCCCTCCTAGATGTCTCTGTCTTTAACCCAGAGTATAGGGAACCCTCAGCCACTCCAGATCCAATACACCTTCATTTGCTGTTATGGGTGGTTGCCTAATGCCATTGCACACTCCCCTAAGTGTACTTCTGAGCACAAGTAGTTTAAATTAAGCACTCAGGACACTTTCAAACCGGATATAAAGGCAACTGCTGAACACAGAGATGGGCAGTCCTGCAGGTGCATAGGCTGGGTTACTGTCTGGGATTTAGATCAGTTTTGAGGATCTCTGTCTCAATTTAACTAGCATTTAGACAGACAGGATCCATTTATTTCTTTTTCAGACTATGTTTAGCTATCATAGCAATGAGACTAAAGCAAGACGCAATTCTCTAGAGCTTATTTTAATTTTAACTTGCAGAGTGTGATACCTTGAAGGGCCTACTTGAGAAAAGTATTCTGTTCAACCATGTCCTTCAAGCAAGCCATTCATGCTTCAAAGTGATTCCAAAAAGTTAAATATGGAAACACAATCAAATCAGGAACATCTTTTAGATAGCTTTAAGGTGACTAAAATTCTAAATCCAAGAATAGTAATGTGTCTTCATTCTGCTGCAGTAAGCATGCAAGACTGTGCACAGCGTGAAGCTGTTTAGCAATGTGACTGCAAGTTATACATAAGCTGGGTTGTCTGGTACTTACCTGCTGCAATAGGTATCCGAAAATAAAATCAGCAACCAAACCTATTCAGAGGAAAAGGATTTGAAGGACAATTTGTTCCAACACTAGCATTTGTTCATACAGTAAGAGGACACATGAATACTTGTAATTATCTGCAGCTTTTCAACCTGTGGGTGAAAGAGTACATAGGAACAGAACTAAATGTTCACAGCAAGGGTTTAGGGAGGCCTGAACATCTGCTGAACAAGGAGGATGCGCTGAGTGCAGAGCATGTTCAAAGTTATACCGATTTTCAAGCAGACAAATGGCGGAAAGTGGAAGGAAAGAATTTATAAATGCAGGTTTCAAGGTAAGTTATTCAAACCCAGCTTGAGTAGATGTTATTGATTTCCCCCCTTTAGAGTAGCATCTGAATACATCATTCCAGCCTAAAAGCACTCTAAGGGGCATCAGTGGTTGCAGTGGTATCAGTGGAGAGACTGCATTACTTAGACAAAAAGGTGGTCCAGGAGAGAAACATCATCTAGCTTACCACATCTCTTAAAATTACACATTTTGGTGAGGTATCTCCATCCATTTTGGCATAAAATGGCAAGACACATTACCTGACCAAAACTAGAATGAGAATGGAGAGGATAAGGGAAAAAGATGTATGTAAAAATAAATCCAGCAAGCCCACAATAATGGAGACTAACAAAGACTGCAGGGGAGAACTTCTCAGCTAGTGAATGACCCAAGGGAAAAGAAAAAAAAAAAGTAATTTTTGTTTACAGAGGTTTCTATTGTGTGGGTACCTGTTGTAGTCTCTCTACTCCTCCATGATGAGAGTGGGCGCTCCAGTCCTTCCCAGGCAGGAGTGAGGTGCTGGGTCTCCATGTGCCGTCTCCCTCCGAGATGGCTGAGGGAGCTGTAAGAGCTCTTCCTGCCACTGTAGGCTTCCAGTGTTGACCATCACTTCTGAGCCCTCAGGCAGAAAAATTGAGCTGTCATGGATGTGAAGCCTTTCCAAATCAAGCCAGTTGTGTTTCTTTAAGGAAGCCTTTGAAGTATCCAGTAGCTCATATTCTGTCATATTTTGCCCAAGGTTTGTCTGAAAGTTTGTAATCCCAAATGTGACGTTCTCTTTCACATTCACAAACATTTATGGAGTGTATTGCATGAAAGAATGAAGCAAGCAGCAATATCTGAATTCTCTATCTTTTTACCTCTCTTCTTTACTCAACTAATTAGAGTTTACATTGCACCAGACTGGTTTCCAACAGTTCGAGCTGCACAAAAGAATTTCTGCTTCCACTGAAGGAAACAAAAGAACAATATGCAGGCAGATGAGATTGGAGAAAGGCTTGTCTACAGAACTGGCCAGAAAATTTCAACAGAATAATAGCTTCCCACGTGGAAAAGCTATTTTTTAAATACATGACTCTTCCCAGAACAATTATTTTGCTCATAAATTAGAGTATTTTTTTTTCCAGAATAAAAGGTATTTCCTCGAGTGTAAAATATTATATGAAGATAGAAGGGAACTTGTCCTGGAATACTAAACTGATATTGGCTGAACTATGCTCAAATAGATATTCTGGATTATCTGTGTGTGTCAGTTCCCCAGTATAGATAGGCTCCAGGTGTAGAAATAATGGCTTTGTTCTCTTCACTCTCTAAGGTAGTCAGCACCTGAATAGTTGATGTTCATGAAGCAATACTCAACCCCAGTGGTCTTCAGTGGCAGTTTAGCTCATATAAACAATGAAAGATGTAGACTATAGATTTTGCTTTTTTCCTTTTATAAAATAATCTGCAGAATACTATGATATTAAGAGAATTCTTCATTGGTCTAATTCTCATTTAAATCTCATGAACTTCAAAGAACACCACTGCCAACACCTTATATTTATTTTTCAAATTATCCAACTAGAATGTTTATAAGATACAAATACAGATAATATACATTATTGTAATAAAGGGGAGAGGACCATCTGAGTGTGGCAGCAGGTTATTTGTTGCAGATGTTTTGGTGGCCTACTGGTAGAGGGGTAGGGAAGAGAATAATGGAAGGTTTCTTTTCTGTATGGCACAGTTGAGGCTACGTTCAGTAAGTCCTAAACAAAAGGAGTAGAACTAAAAGCAGAGGTTTTTTTCTAAATTATATTATATTACATATTATAGTATACCTTTATCATATGTAGTATACATCAATATGCCATATATAAATATGTTATATAGTATTGTATAGTATATGGTTAATTTTATAGCATTATTTTAGTATTATAGTTATTTTTTCTCCAGTTTTTCATTCAGGAGTTTCAAGGGACAGCACAGATCTCTTTTGAATTCTCCTTGTACTCCAGGATGTCATATACAACTGCACAACTTAATACACTGCCATGCAAGGAGGCATCACCACTTCAGAGAAGACGCACCTTTTCAAATTCCAGTGGTTAAGTCAAATTCTGTCTTTAGAAACCTCTGCATTGTTTGTAGCTGTCAAATGAGTAACACAGGCACATTCAAAGAAAGAAATTGGCCCTGAATATACCCTGCTAAATTAATTCAGTTGTACCTGTAGCTAATTATGTAGTTTTTGGCTAACACACTGTGAACAGCTTGATGAGACATACTAGGGGTACAAGGCAAGTGCAACACCGTGCTAAGGTGTTTAAGGGGAGTTATGGTCCTTTTATTTTACTCATCCCAGTCACAAAACAAAAGCACTGAACCAGCTGTGATCTGTGGCTAATCCAGCAGTCATGAGTTAGTTTCTTTCCCATTAAGCTCTTGGAATTTTTAACAGGTTCCTTTGAGTATGCAGAGAAATTTTTATATATACACCAAAGAATCAGAGAAGGAAACACCAAAGAAATCTACTCCTGCCACTTGTCCTGCTCCTGGCTTACAATAAAATGGCAATATAGTTATTTCTTTCTCTGATTCTCTTCTCCAGAGTCCAACCGAGAGGCTATTGGTGCTGCTCGAGGAGTTACACCCCTGCTGTCGCTTGCGAATTCCTATGATCCTAGAGTCCAACAAAATGCAGTTGGTGCTATCCTCAACCTCACACAATCAGGTGCTTTGTGACTAATGGTTAATCTACAATTGCTGACACTAAATTTCTCACTGATAGAAAAATATTTCAAAATGTTTAAGGGAAGAATAAAAGCATATCTGAGCAACAAATTATTTCCTTCGCATATGGCATTCATGTTGATACCATAGGCTTATGATTTAAATGTGGCCTCTCTTTAGCTAATACAGACCCTTTTTTGCCTACTACCAAAATAGAAAGGCTTGATTTTCAACCCCAAGGGGCTAATGTACAAGCATTTAAATCATCAAAGGAACAGAAAAAATCATTTGTCAAAGAAATAACTTGGTCTAAAAAGTTAGCAGCACATTTGGTGGTACTTTGAAGCAATCTCAGCAGCTTATCTAACAAGGTCAAGCTCTAGGAACATTTGACTTGTATCCCTAACTTGATGTTGGAAGATGCAAAATATTGGTATCTGCCAACAGCTTTAGCAAAGCAATATTGGTTCCTCCGCAATAATATGTGCATTACCATACATTAACTCTGAAACAAACCAGCATTAAATCTCACTTACCTAGATGATACCATTATCCCACACAGCTAAGTGATACAGTCATGAGTAATGTCTCTTATGTCTATATGGTGGAAGAGAATGGTTGACAAGAACTTCTACAGTTGGCTATTACATCTCTGTTGTTATTCAGAACTCTTAATTTTACTTTTTTTTTTAATCAAAGAAATCATAGTGAATATCATACCTGAGGTTTTTCAGCTTCTCTAGCAATTCAGATTCTAAGGAAAGTCTTTAGCATAAAACCAGGAAAGGCCTAATCAATCAGACAGCCTGCTAGTCATTTTGCTAAAAAGCATACTGCTATATTGCACAAGCTCTAAATTATATACTCTGCAGTCACACTGATCACCAGATATTTGAACATCACCACTCTAGAATCCAGTGATTGCACGTATCCCTTTTGAATGGTGCCTCCATATGAGAGAGGAGGGAGGGGAAAGACATACTAACAGCACTTTCTCTTTTTAAATGACAGAGAAAATCCAACAAGTTCTATGCAAGGAAGGAGCCCTACCAGTTCTTGCCTTGCTGCTGGAATCTCCTGACTCAGAAGTGCAGGTATGATTCAAACAAATCAGATTTTTAAACAGTAGCCATGTGACCATAAGGAGGGCACAAACCACAGCCTGTAGAAATGAAAAGGTGGAGAGGAGTGAAGGTTTCTCTGGAGAAGTGGAAAAACATGTGAGAGCATCTTGGTGAAACTCAGCTCAGTCAGATAACATATATTCAAAACACTCCATTTGTCTAACTCCATGAGAGAGTTTATGACACAGAAGTGCATCTGCCCGCACACACTAACTCATGTACATAGTTGTTATGCAGTTACCTGCTTGTGCCTTCCAGATCGTCAGACAAGTTGCAGATAGGCGTCTTCCTCTGTTTTGTTGTTTTGGGGTTTTTTTGGTTTTGTTTTTTTCTTAATCTTAACTTTGATCTTCCACTCTAAGCAATTTTGCTAAGTGTTCTGAGAAGGCATAGCTTGCAAAGATTTTTTTTCTTATTATTATAAATGTCTGGGTAATCTTCCTGTTTTATGCCTACCACAGACAACTCTTTGTGATTCTGCACACTCAACAGAGAGCCAGTCTTGGTTCAAAAGTATGCTAATGAAAAACTATGAATCAGAGTTGTAAACTTTAAAATCCACAAGTTTATTCATTTCATCCTCTGAGTAGTACAGGATTGTTTCCTCCATTGGTTTTGTTATCTCTATTCAGTTCTTTTTTAAATACCTGAAGTACTGGATCCTCTGGAACTGCTTTCTGCAAACTGTTTCAGCATCATCAGCTTTTTCATAATCTTAAAATTATCTTCACTGCAGTTCATCGTGTTCCTTCTAATGATACCTCTCTACTAATACATACTCTTATGTATATAATCCTCTCTAGTGTTAATGTTTAAATCCTTTGGAAATGATCTCTCAGCATGCTAGGGCAATGACTACATCCTGTGTGAGTTATCAGTGTAAACAGACAATACAGTAGATGCAGATGAGCTGACTTAGGTGCCAGCAGCAGTGTCGTTGCAGCAGCACAGTATATTCCCAAATATCCCAATGGGTTTGTACAACATGCAGTGCCACAGCATGGCTGCTGTTGCAGCTACAGCAGATTGCGTCACTTTTCCTGGAGGAAGCCCACTCAGGCTGTTATCTCACCTACCCAATAAAACACTCTTAAGATGAAAAAGCACTTTGTTTTAATCAACTCTAAATCTGAATGTTTCTCCAATTTATTTTTATTCTCTTCAACATGTCCCCGCTGTGACCTCCTCTCTCTGCAGTATTACAGCTGTGCTGCCCTAAGCAATGTGGCAGCCAATGCTCAGCACCACGAAGCCATGCTGAGACCCAGCAACAGATTCCTACTGCAGACACTCATCACACTCCTGTCCTCTTCTGTGGACAAGGTAAAGCTGTAGCTTTCTCCTTGTGTAAAGGCTTAGCATCAGAGTAGAGCTATAAACTTGGGCTTCCAGTTTCAGTCTTGCACAGTTCTGCTCATCTACTGTACAGGTGCCTATGTGGCATCTTTCCCATGAGAAAAAAACGTATCAGGTGATACACAGGTTCTACAAGGTCAATGTATGGAGAAAGAGAAGGGAAATCATTAGAGTTGTTCTACAGCTCTGGACACTTCCTTTAGACTAGGACAGCCTGTATTCTTTAAACTTCAAACTATGTGTGAGAAGTCCTCTGTCCAGGCTCTCAACTATCTTTGATTATTGTGTGTGTGACAGAAGGTATGTGTAGCATCTATTATATATTTTTTTTCTTTTTGGCATCTGTAACTTTGACTATGTGGCTTCAAAGAATAACATCTTGAAAATTTTGCTTAGTTGGGAGCCACAGCAAAGAATTTCAGTAAGCCACAGTTCAGAATTTAAGAGGTGGAACCTTGAATTCTGTATAGGAGGGAGACAATAAAAAGGCAAAGCAAATGAGACAAATTCACTTTCTTCATTTTCTTATAACTTATCTGACATTCCAAAAATAAACCAACATCTGAACCCCTTTGGCTCTTCCTCATCAATAACAGGATGTCTGATACTAGAGAACGCTGAAAAAAAATTCTTCAAAACTTTGGGGGGAAAAAAAAAATCACATCCCAGAATTTGTTCTCTGAAGGTAATGTAATAGCTTACGCTAAATGCTGGTTTTGTCACATTTGTTTTGCATACAATCGACAAGAACATGCATTACTGAATCCACTCTTTTTTTCCCCTCTTTTTTTTTTTAACCTTTTTGGCACAAGCAGGTTTCAAGCCAGGCATGTGTTTGCCTAAGAAACTTGGCTACCAGTGGTAAGCAATATGTGGGAGATAAACACACTTTTTCTTTTTCTTTCTCTCTCTGCCTTTCCAAGTGATCACAGTGGGTTGGGAATCTTTCTCTTTAAAAGCAAAGAGATCCCTCTTTTCTGTTTTAACTGGATGTTAAGGGAAGAGAGAGGTGCACATTTACAAAATAAACTAGCCTCAGAGTTTCCAGGTAGCAAGGGAAAGTATCTGGACAAAGAGAGAGACAGCAGAGGTCTTCTGCACAAAGCCTTTGTAACTGTATGAAGTTTCTCTCCCTTCCCTGTTTCCTAAACACAAAACCTGATTAGGAAAGAATGACTCCCAAAATTGCTGCTTGAGTGGGGATCTGCCTTCTCCCAAGGCATGAATCTGTCTGTCATTAAATATAATTTTCTCCTAAGCTTTTCGCATTCTCTTAAAAAAATGGTATGCTATTAAATGCCCAAGATCCGTTTCTACAACATACTTGGGAGATGAAAGCAGAGGACTGGCACACTCAACACAAGAGCCCAAGGGTCAGGGTAGAGTTGTTCCATCTAGAAAACATAGAGGTGGATCATTTTCAAGCAATCACAATTATAGCAGAGCTGGAAGTAAAGAAATTGCTGCCCTGCTCCTTGGCGTGGTTGAAAACCCCTGGTCTGCTTGGCCTTTCAGGGCTGCCGCTCCATCTGCTGGCATCAGAAGCTGCCACTTTCCTACCCGTCCCTGTGCCAACAAAGGACTTAGAAAATTCTCCTTATTTCTTCTCACTGAGGTTCAGACACAGACTGAAGAGCGCCCAAAGCTATGTTATGCTCTTTGGCAAAAGGAGCCAGAACAAACGGGGGTTTATTTTTATAACCAAACATCCAACATTGTCCCACTCCACAGAGATGAGGAAGGTCCCATCTAATTTCACCTTTGAGGGACAGTCAAACGAGTCAGGGCCCAAATGCCTCCCTGTGGTGCTCTGAAGCTCCCTGACCTTGGTCATTTTCCCAAACCAGCAGATGTCCAGGCGGAGATGGTTGCTGAGGATGTCCTGCCCAAGCTGTGCTCTCTCCTGGTGTCCGGCAGTGAGGACGTGCGCCGTGCCTCCATTGCTCTGCTCTGGATACTGTCCCAGCACTCGCACAACCAGGTAGGGGAGGTCACTTCCCAAGGGCAGAGGAGAAGGAGTAGCACTGGCCACCGCCTGGGTTAATGCTCTGTTACAGCAAAACTGCAAACAAAGCATTCTGTGAATGAATGATAGACTCTCTGAGGCTTTCCAACCCTTTTCTCTCTTCTTGTCTGCCACATCTGTGCTGTTTCTAACTACCTGAGGAGCCTATCTGTTGCAATGAGTGGGATCCAAAGGATCCTAAATTTAATCAGATTACCTGCAAGGGGAGCAAGGGGAGATGGGTGTCAGATTCCTTGGATGAGCGGAAACTACCCTGCGCTCCCTAAAACTCCCTATGGTCCCCTCTGTCCCTGGACCGTAGGTCTTCAGGTGAGTGTACAAGGGGTAGGACACACACTTAGCATCATGAGAGACTGCAACCATGGGGGCAGCTGAGGAAGTTATTGCTTGGCTACAGAGCTTCTTCAGACACTGAAAAGCAGAGAAACTAATTTAGAGTGCATTTAAAGTGCATCAGTGCAAAATAAAGTGCAGAAACACATTACTTCCCTATATGGACAGTTATTCAAAGGTACATTAACATCTTTTGAATTAGGATCAAGACAGCAAGGAGGGCTAAACCAGTTTGAAATCTTATCTATCTTTAGCTAATTCACTAGGACTTTCCCATGTCTCTTCATGTCTTTAGTTATAGAACGGTTCTTTTGCCCACATTCAGGTTAAACATCATTAATAGTGCAACACTATGCAAATATATGAAGAAATCTGACTAGAAACAAACAAAACAGGCTCTCCTGCTGTACTTTCATCCTCCACATAAAACAGCAGAACTAGTAAGTAGCAACTGACAAATCACTATTATTTTTAAATGTGCTTTTCCATTACAGTAATTAAAGACATCCTTAGGAATATGGATATGAAAGGTTTTTGATAGGTGTCTTAAGCTAACAATAACCTTTTAAGAGAGTCAGAATTTGTGTAGATAAAGAGGGGAAAAAAAAAAAAAGAGTACCTTTCCTGCTACATTGCTTTAAGCAGTAGTGACAGACAGTCCGAGTAACCAGCGCTGGGAGTAGGTGCTTCTTAGGGCTGAAATACACTCAGTCTGATTTGAAATGTCCTCTGGGTACTGGAAGCCTGGTGCCTTACACCTCAGCTGCACGTACACAGCACAGGATGAACCAAATTGCACCTCCTCAAACTCCAGGACATGATGGAAAAAAAAATGCCTGAGAAGCAGCAACCAGAGCACAGAGCTTTTCAAAGGCACTGTGGCTTCCTTGGTTTTGTGCTGGCTGCATTAGCACCAAGCATCCTCATTGCTTGTCAAACTGCCTCATGCAATCCAAACACTCTCAACAAACCTGAAATTGAAATGCATTAAGTTAGCTGGAGGCTATTTGCACAGTAGAACTGTTACTCGGTATGAGACATTATGCTGGAACATTGTCCTCACTCCTATTTGCTTTTCTTGCCCCCAAACACCATTTAGACTTTTTATTCTCCCAGGAAAGAGTATCCACAGCTCCTTTCCTCTCTGATCCTGAAATGTGTCCTTACCAGTGCTTCAAACCCCCAGCTACAAAGGGCATGGCGTAGCATCAGTGGGAAAACACAAAAGCACCAGGAGCTCGCACTGGTTACACCAGCAGTGAAATGGCCTTTTCATGGGGGAAAAGGGTCAACGGCAGGAGGCTGTAAAGCAAAGCATCACCCTTGAGGGTTTATTCTCCAGTGAGAAGTATCTACATCTCAAAATTTGTTTTAGTGAGCAAACATGGCTGATCCTGACTACTGAATGTTGCTGCTTTGTGCGGGCAAGCCCTGGGCGCTCTGAGAAGAGGCTGACCTCTCCTTACTCACATCCTGCCACCCCACCTCCATGCCTTTTCTGGCCTGTTTTTTCAACTCTTTTCAAGCTTTCTTTCTCTAACCCAAGCTGAATTCCCAGTGAGTGAAAGAGGGACTTCTCCATGGGAACAGCTGTTGGAAAACAAACCACTGAACAAAGCTAACCTTTACAAGCAAGTCAAGTGATGCTTGAATTATTACAAAAACTACCCAGGATACAATAGGGCAGAATTCATCTGCCCTTTCATTACCATGAAGCAAACCCCCGAGAATGCTTTACAGGAGCTCCTCTCCCTGTGTAAACCCCTTTTTTGCAATCCCCTGGCCAGGCTGTTGACAGTGATTCCCAGCAAGCGCTGGAAAACTTCCCTCTTGCAGAGGGAATTTTATTCAGTTCTCCCAAGGACAGCCCAGCCCTGAAACACTAAAGACAGAGTCAGGCTTTGTGAGAAAACAGCCTTTTAAATCACATTGCTTTGAGCAAAGACCAAGTCAGGGTGGCAGGGATCTCTCTGCTCCAGAGGCTGACACTCACTTTTCGCTCCAGGTACAAAATAACCTTGGCTTCCCATCTTGCTGCCTGGTAAACAGGGGATAAATATTTACCTTGGCAAGAAACTCCTGGATAAGGGGTGCAGGTGCAGCATTGCAGTTGTAAGCATAGTTGCTGCTGGAATGCTTTTCCTTGCCTTTTTTTTTTTTTCCTAATCTTGGGAGAAGTTAGATTGATATCCATCTAGACTACTCGATCCATTTTTACTCAAGAATTTTCTTGTGATTCTCTTGTGCTGTGCAGGATTGAGCCAGAAAACAAAATCTGGAACCCAGCCATATACCAGCCAAAAAAGAGGCTCAGCAAAATGTGAAGTACTGTCACTTGCTAATTTATATCCTAAATAAACAGAAGAGCTTGGCAGGGAATTCATTGTATATCAGAAAGTTCATTTATAGTCCATAGACAATTTTCTCCTCTTGGGCTGCTGCAAATCAAATAAAGGTACCATAGTTGATAGGATTACGTAGAAAAGAGGACACATGGTCTAAAAGCACAGAAAACTCTAATCAATGGAAATTTAATTGGTTTATTTAAAAATATATTATTTCTACCTTTGAAGAGAAGGAAAAATAAAACTAGAGAAAATTTACAGCCATATTTGCATATAGGGTTCTTGAAATGCCTTGAGTTTAGCCACAGCACTGCCCTTTCCATCTATTTGTATGTTTTATTTTAGGATTGCTGGTTGTGACAGTGCTTAAAATGAACCTAAGTGAAAATGTCAGATGATATTAGAAGAAAATAAGATATACTTTTGCAATTTAACCTAAGTAAAAGAAAGATGCAGGTTGAACTAATTTTTAAAGACATCTGCCCTTCAATGCTGCCTCAGTGATCCCGACAGTTCACAAGTTTCAGAATTATGCGATTTCTCAACTGTATATAGGACTGATAATTTGTTTTATATGGAACACTCTTGCTAATGTGTCTCAATTTCTAAATAGCACAAATAATACAGTTCATTATTAACAAACATAAGAACTGCATAAAGAACTCAAATTCCTAAGGGAAAGA
>NW_010157684.1:24576-25867 GCF_000695765.1 Mesitornis unicolor
TCCTCCCAAAAAGAAATCTTTTAACTGTAGATCTAACCCCAAGCCTGTTGAGATAAAGTTTCTCTTATGAACAGCAGTGCCCCCTAAATCCAGACTGTTATTGAAGAAACTACCTGGGCAGTAATCCAGACTCAGAAGATCTGATTCAATTAATATTAGTGGTAATTGGAGGAAGGTTACGTTCAGGCAGAGATACTCAGTAAAGTTCCTCTAAAATATCCACTAGACAGCAGAGAAACATACGTATAAATCCAGGACATGTTACTAAAGTAGTGCCTGGTCACAAACTGATCTAAACATACACTGCATTATCGTAGACAAGGTAAATTGCTGAGGTACTCAAGGGCACAGTGATGCTGCTACTTTGCCATGTACTTTTGCCTTTCACATCTATCCTGACCACTTCTAGTCAGGATTGAGTGTCCTTTGCCTGACTACCAGCCACCTCTGGGAAGCATTTGATGCAAGCAAAAATATGCTACTGGATCTTAAAGACTCCAGCTTTCCATAGCAAGTGTTCTGTAGATCAGTGCCAGTCAGTAGACCATATTTTGAGAGAAAAAGCACTGGACCTAGCTGCTACACCACTGGTTTAAATGAGCTAAGTAATGCTCTTTTTTTTCAGAGCTAAGATCCATCTGTCTATAGTTTGCACTGTGTTGTCCATACTGGATGTAACTGGGAGACTGGTTTCTCTCCTTAGGACACTCTGGCATGTGCTGAGCTACTGCAGAGCCTGGGGATGCTACTGTCAGCACATAAAACAGACCCTGTGATTGTTGGCCATGCTGCTTGTATCATCAAAAACCTGAGCCTTTCCAAAAACAGACAGGTAGGTACCCAATATTTTCCATAAAACTATA
Source organism: Mesitornis unicolor (assembly GCF_000695765.1). NCBI lineage: Eukaryota > Metazoa > Chordata > Aves > Mesitornithiformes > Mesitornithidae > Mesitornis > Mesitornis unicolor. The sequence continues at coordinate 25,440 of NW_010157684.1, forward strand.
CCCTGGGAGGTTGCAGTTATATCAAATCAGCATTACCCACAGAAAGATATTTTTTTGTTAATGAAACATATGCCAAGGACACACTACACAAAACTGTGTGTATGAATAAGAGGACCTGATGTGTCATAATTAAAGGGTTTGGGTTTTTTTCATATTTTTCCAATACAATACAAAAATGCTAATGAAAATAAGAAATATCTAATTTTTTCCTATGAGTGATGTGGTTACCTGATTTGAATGACTGCATTATAGGTATATAATGTACTTCTGTCAAAGACATTTCACACTTATTAAAGCAACCATCCATGAAAATCTAAGGTTTGTTATAAACTAGCCAAAACACTATTTCCAATATTTTTTTTCAGTTATACTAAGATAAGAATTATATTAACTTCTGATAGCTGTGAGATCAATTTTTTTCAGGGAAA